>NC_056731.1:1457094408-1457254408 GCF_019279795.1 Protopterus annectens | reverse complement strand
TAAAAGTTCACATATTCTATCCTTTAGTCTTCTGTTACTTTTGCCTATATAAAACGCATTACATTGTATGCACATGGCTATATAAATTATATTCATAGTATTACATGTACCATGACTCCTAAAGTAACATTTGTTTGATGTAATAAGATGTTTAAACGAAATTACAGTAAAAATATACTTACAAAAATTACAATTAAAGCATTTCTGTGTGCCATATTTCTTCATCATGTTGTTACTCAAGCATTTCTTTGGTTCTTTATAACATAACTGCAGTTTTAAATTAGCTTGGTTTTTATAGCCAAATGACAGTTGTTCCAATGGCACATTTTTAAAGTTGAGTATATGAGTCATAATATACCGATGTTTGCTAATTATGCCCTGCACTTTACTGGTATTAGCATCATATGGTAAGATACATCTAAATGCTCCTTTGTTACTATTTCTATTTTTACATTTACTGGAGTTATTACTACTCTCATTATGATGTCTTATATGGCCTTCAGAAAAAATAGGAAATATGGTTCTATCCAATTCTTGTTTCATTTCTACTGTCAACTTTTTATCAGTGTTTCGAGTTTTGGGATTTTCGATAATGTCAGCGTTCGTTTATCTAATATAGACCCTAGGAATCACATAGTAACTGTATAATGCAGATTCTATCTAACTGAATTTATGTTCTTTTTGTTCCCTGCACTGTGATAAAATGTTTGGAACTTTCACTCTTTTCCTGAATATTTGACTGCAGTAGAGTCACACCGGTTACCATTTGAAAGCTGAGGCAAACATAGTCTCTATATTTCCCTATATTTTCCTATCTGTGTGAAATATGTAATCTAAGTTTATATTCATGTGGTTGTAAAAACACAGCCTTGCTGTGTCTTACTGACTGGCTTGCAATTCAAGGCATTCTTGAATATCTTGTCATATTTGTATATGCTGGATATGTGATAAATGTGTGTATTTTATTAAAGCATTGTATGCATTGCAAATAATTGTTTTAGTGGTATACTTCACTGTTAATCTTGGAATTATCATAACTTTTCTCAAACTTGCCTCTTTTGTGACTCAGATGGCTGTGTTGATGAGACCACTTACCCACTTATCAAGATGGAAATAGATGATAATTTAAATAAATGCATGTGTCATGTGTCATTATGTGCTTATCATATGTATTGCTTTGATTGTTTAAAATGTATTTGTTGTATATCTTTATAGTTCCACATATATTTGTATGTCTACACACATGCGCACATAAAAGTGTCTATATATATATATATATATATATATATATATATATTGATATATATATATATATATATATATATATATATATATATATATATATATATATATTGATATATTCAGATATATATATATATATATATATATATATATATATATATATTATATATATATATATATATATATATATATTATATATATCTACACATACATACATACATATCTGTTGCTGAATTTGTGTGTCTCTCTGTTTATGTACAGACGTACACCCACCTGTATGTGTGATGTGTTGGTGGATATATATGTGTACATGCACACACTCATACACTGACATGCATGAAGTTTTTTGACTAAGGTGAAAGTATAGCTGCTCCTAACAGCATTCATCCTCACTGACCCTTTATTGCTAGTTTTACAAGTAACAGTTTTTTTCATTTGTCATATGCTACTTGACAAGGGTATTAAAAGTGTGACTTAAATTACAGGAATTAAAGACCCATAAGCTTAACCAGACTTAGCTGTAAGGTCTTGGAACGAATCATCATTGACCTTATACATAAGGACATAGGTGATCCCCAAACCCTTCATCGGACACAGCTTGATTTTGTAAAAGACAGGCCATGCCTATTAATCCTAGCCGACCTCTTCAAAAATGCCACCAGAGCCATAAATGAAGCAAAATATCTGCATACAACCTGCCTTGACTTAGCAAACGCCTTTGACACAGTCCCACATTTGGGCATCATTGATAAACTCTCCCAGTTGAATATCAACCCTTATGTTGTCAGGTGGGTTGCTAACTGGCTCACCAACAAATCACACTCAGTCAAAGTTGGGGACTTTATCTCAACCAGCAGAACTGTCAGCTGTGGAGTACCACAGGGGTCAGTGCTGGGCCCCCTATTGTTTGGAATAAACTTCTCAGAAGCTCAGCCAATCACTGAATCCCCAAACGATGTCAGTGTACTTCAAGAGGGGCTTACACCTATCAGTGGTTGGTGCCAAAGCTGTGGACTCAAAATCAGTGCTAAAAATGCATTATCATCCCCTTCGGTAAAAATTATATCCCTGCAGACTGTCATATAATAATACCTTAACATAACTCAGTAGTGAGAGACTTGGGAATGCAAGCTGACTGCAGCCTAAACTTTGACCACCATGTGTCTACTGTGGTAAGGAAGGCATTCTATGTTGCTCACCCCATTATCAAAGCTATTGCCTCAAGAGCAAAAGAGGTCATCTTAACAGAGAAAAAGGTCAAAACACCCCTGTACTCGACCCTTATCAGGCCAATAATTGAGTACAAGACTCCCTTTGGTATGTACCTTACAAGGCACCTGCAGCAACTTGAGAGGACTCTGAGACTTCTAACCAAGAAAATTACAGGGTCTCCACCACATGTCCTACACTGACACATAGAAGTCACCGTTGCGTACTGACTGCTTAGAGAAGACTTGTGCCTGGCCTGCAGATCAATCTCAGATCCAAACCTAATGGAAATGCTGCAGATCTAAAACTCAAATGGGATAAGGGTCACTTGCTCCAGGGAACTTAATATGGCCTTCAACATAAATAGGGCCTGCTGGAGAGACAGTAATGTCTCTCAGAGGTTACCACTCCTCTGGAATAAACTGCCAGTTCACATCATACAAAGCCCTCTATGACCCTGTTTGTGTGTAGCCTGGATGACTGGATGGAAAACCCTAAATTCCTTGCCTGGGATTTCACCTATAACCATCCTAGATATGGGTAGCCATTGCTAACTAAGATCTTGAGTTTAGGCTAGATCCTTTGTACTGGTTTCTCTAGAATTATATTGGGTACACACGGCTAGGCTTATAAAGACCTTTATGTCAATAGCGTAGTAACCACCAATTAACCTATCAAGTAACAAGAGTATTCTTGCCTTCAGGCATCTACATTTTTAGAGATCTTACTTGTGTGTTGGCACACCCTCAGACTGCACTGCATTTTTTTTCAGGATAACTGTTGCCATATTCCTAAAAAATTGGTGGGGGAGGTACTTAAGAAGAAGCAAACTCAGCAGCAGGTGGCCATGAGTAATTACATGTAGACATTAATTTACCATTACATAGTTGGAGTACTTCTTGGATATACAAAGAGAAGGCAAACAAGGTACTCCCAACTCAAAATCGGACATCATATGTATTGTTCAGGCAGGGAACAATCAGCAAAAAGGGTGAGGTGAAGAATAATTGGACATTTTACACTATGTTGCTTTCACAGTGTGCAAGAGTGGCACTGGAAACAGCACCAGTACCAGTGTGGGTACAGATTAATTCACAGTATCAGTGGACATATGAGAATAACAGATAATAAACATCCTCAGTACAGGTAATTAGGTGGCTTACAAAAGGGTACTACAGCAGTTTAGAGACAATAGGAAAATGCAAAGTTGCCCAGTTGTATGTCTCGTAGCAGTAAAACAATGTAGGGCATACACCTTGCTACTGTTAGAGGTTGATTAAAACAGGTTGAAGGCCACATTACACCTGGCAAGCAATCAGCTGGCTGCACAAAGGCATGGGGAGGTAGTGTGAGCCTTATGGGACAAACTCCAAAATATATGTCATCAGTAATACAGCAGATTGTTTTTCATGGCCTGTTGTTTATCAGCCCTATGTGGAGCAGATAGCTGGTTAAAATAAGAATATGCTAATGATAATTAGGAGAAACCTATGACTGATCAGGAGGTGAAGAACCAGTGGCTGGCTCCAGCCTCAGGAGCCACAGAATAGAATGTAGTACAATGCCTGCAACATTAATAAACACTGTGCCTATAACACAGAAGTCCACTCACACAGTTTTACCACAGAGTGGTACTTAAGAAGGAACAGTTTTCTGCCATGAGAAGGGTACCCTGCTTACCCAGCTTCAGGTGAAGGCTGTATTGAAGAAAAAGGTAGAGTGCTAAAGCTTGATCCCCAAATATATATATATATATACCACATGCTTAGTTAGATTCCACGCTCATTTAGCACAGAGGCAGCTTCTCGTGTGCAGTGGGCAAGGACATCATAGGAGAACATCAAGAAATATGGAAAATGGAAGTACATCACTTATGAAAGATAGCTGAAAAATAACCTCTTCTACCTCACCTAACATTATTGTCTTTTATTTGCAGAACCTGGGCATAACCCTTAAGACACACATTTCACCTTCCAATATTGCCTTTTGTGGACTGGAGCTTCCTGCATGTTTGATCACCTTGAACCCTGCTGCTGCTGCTGCTGCTCCTCTTCCTTGTGAATGGAGTGCACAAGTGTATGCTCAATTGGCTGATTGTTTTTCTAAGGGCAAAGACAAGCACACCAAGGGCTAGCCCCCACCACCCCTCACTCACATACCTTTTCTTACCCTCAGAAACCCATAGCTATCTCTGCAGCTATCTTTCCAATGAATATCCTATTCCCTAAAATAAAAATCCCTCCCTCCTACCTTCTTACATACAAAAACAAAGTGAAATATCTTAATACCTATCCACTAAGAATGAAACCTTATTATATCCCAAGTACCCTGCTCTCATCAGACCATAACACATTTTCCCACAAGCTTTGGGGAGACCTGATGTATTGTTTTGCAAAATTTAGCCGGGCCTGGGTGTTTTTCTGTGTAAGAAAAGGCTTCCGTCTTACAACACTACCCCATAGCCCAGACATATGGCGAATACGGGAGATTGTTGTCACATGTAGTACACAACCAGTACTTGCCAGAAATTCCTGCAGCTCCTTCAGTGTTGCTGTAGGTCTCTTGGCAGCCTCTCTGACCAGATTTCATCTTGTCTTTTTATCAGTTTTGGAGGGATGTCCAGCTCTTTGCAACGTCACTGTTGTCCCATATTTTCTCCATTTTTTGATGACTGTCTTCACTGTGTTCCATTGTATATCCAATGCTGTGGAAATTTTTTATACCCTTCTCCTGACTGATACCTTTCTACAATGAGAGCCCTTTGATGCTTTGTAAGCTCTCTATGAATTTGTGAATCATGGCTTTTGCTGTAGCAGGCAACTAAGTAAATGTCAGGAAAATCCTACAAGGACAGCTGAACTTTATTTGGGGTTAATCAGAGTTTCTTTAATTGATGGCAGGTGTGTACCCAATATGACTGAATGCTGTATTAGTTTAAGAGTGTACACACACAACAAAGTTTTAATTTAAGGGTGTGCACAGTTATGCAACCAGTGTATTGTAAGTTTTTTATTTTTTATATTTTTCCCCTAACAGATTTGTTACTTTTTCAATTGAATTGTACAGGTTATAAGTCACATTAAAGTTGGGAAAAGTTTGAAATGATTTATTGTGGTCTTATTTTTTATACAGCAAAAACATGGCATTTTAACAGGGGTGTGTATACTTTTTATATCTACTATATGTAGCTTCTATGTAACGTCCTAAGTTTTTGTAATACAATGCCTATTGCTCTTTAGATTTACAAACTTTCTTTTATTATAAAACAGTTTACTTCCTATGCTTTTATTATCATCCTTTTGTTTTTAGTGTAGTTTAATTTTGTAACTACTGTATGAGATCTGTTAACCACTTGTATATATCAATTGTTATTTAATGTTTTAATTGTTTTGTATAATTCAGAGCTTTTCTCCCTGTGCCTCTGCTGTAAAATGTTATGAGCTTAGTCAGACAGTCCCGGTCAACAAATGTAAAATAAATTATAATCCATCTCATTTGAATATCATTACTGTAAGGTTTAGCTTTACTCAGTGTACTATTTTTTCCCTTCAGAATATCCCCCACTGTATTTCTGTCCTGTAAGAGCACAGACTATATACACACATAACAAGGTACCTGTAAACAAACATAATTGTTTACTTTAATAAGTAATGAAAACAACACATAGACATGTGCTGTACTCTCCAAGGTACCACAAATTAAACTTATCCTCTGTTTGAAATAATTTAATTTATTCCCCTTATTTCTTTATTCAGCTGTTTATCTGTTTCTTTACTTATTAATTTCAGTTTGATAACTATATAAGTGGGAGGCTGACAGACCCTTTTTAATTAAAACCTGAGCTCCATGGTGCAAGACACAAGCAGAAAACTGTAAATAGAATAAAGAATTATACCATTTTCTGAAAGAATGTCAAACAGTTTGGCAAAATGCAGAGTGGAATCCAAGCAAGATGATAGTTGAAAAAATATAAGAAATGGAAATGAGGTCAAATTATAACTATCACTTTGCATGTAAGAACAGCATTATTGTTCATGTCTGAAATATTTGTATGTATGTACATATGTAAAATGTATAAATATAAATATGCTGTTTAACAGAGTGGCTATGTTAAGTATAGACAGATCTCTCCATTTTTATTTATTTATTTTTTAGTTTTATGTGTAATGGTGTTCTTTACACTAATGAATGTGTATTATAGATGTCTTGCATTGTTGTGACTCATCAGCAAATTGTTTCTTTGCCACAAAATATCACACTTGCTTTTATTTGAAATGTACACTGTTTCACTGTAAACCTATTAAATTATATCTAGCTATGCCTAGATATGATAGTTATATAACAGTCAATTAAATAAAACCATGACTTCACATGGAACCGGTGTGTCTGTTTGCTTGTTTATTTTGTAAAATAAATGAAACTGCAATTTCACATGGAATATGTGTGTCTGTTTACTTATCTATATATGTATAAAGATGTACTGGCTAGTTCTAATTAAAAACAAAAAGGTTTGTCTACTGTATAGGAATATACATGCAATAGCAGCCATTAATTTCTTGTGATTTCATGGCACTTCAGTTATAAATGAAGCCATACCTCTCAACCTTATAGTGCAGAGAAAGAGAAGCCTTGGCAGAAACATTTAATTGACTAAAGTAGTTACCAAAGGCCAAGATAAAAGAGTAGATGACAGTAACTGTACTTAAAAGTGTTACACGACAGCAATAAGGTACAAGTAGAAGACATAGTCCATATGACTTGAAGATGACTAGTTACTCCCCAGGAAATACCCTCTACCCCTTAACTCCCTACTGTTACTAAAGCACGGGTCCTCACTGTGCTCTCCAGAGCTGAACACACTACAGCAATGAGCCCTGATAATATCCAAGGATGTCTCATATTTAGTTTGAAAAATGACCCCTCAAGCCCAATAGAATGTCTATTCAGTCACAGTCTCCAGCCAGGCTTCGATCATAGGAAATGTAGGACTGCAACAGTCATCCCTCTGCATAAAGCTGGACCATCAACAGACCCAGGGAATTACAGACTCATAAGTTGGACTAGTCTTATATACAAGGCCATGGAAAAAGTTATAATGGCACTAATAAATACACAAGAAATCTACAAACACTGGACCAATTCTAGTTTGGGGTCGTCAAAGTTAGGTCATGCCTACTAAACCCAGTGGACTACCTTAAGAAGGCCAGTTGAGCCATGGATGATGGGCAGAAAAGCGCATACTGCCTACCTCAACCTGATAAAGGCATACAATACACTACCTCACTTGGGAATTATTGACAAACTCAAAAATTTAGATATAAATCTCTATGTAACCTGATAGATATTCAAATGGCTCATGGGTAGGACACATGAAGTTAGGATGGGGGAATCCACCTCCACCAATAGGCTTGTTACTAGTGGTGTTCCACAGGACTCAGCACTTGGACCTCTCCAGTTTGGAATACACTTCTCTGAAGTCATAGCAAATATGACCACCCCTGCAAATTACAACAGCGATAACACTCTCATAAAAGTAGACTTAGTGGTAAGGGACTTGATAATTCAGGTTGACAGTAACCTAAACATTGATCACCATGTGTTCACGGTGGTGAGAAAATCCTTCTATGTGGGGCAAGTTATAAGTTATGGCATGGCATCCAGACCTAAGGAGATCATAATTCCACAATCCTTATCCCTCATTAGACCAATAATAGAGTACTCTTCTGCAAGTACATGACCAGGCATGTGTAACAACTATAGTGGCCACAGACATTCCTCATTAAAAGAATAAAGGGTATAAATAACATGTCTAATGAGGAAAGCACTCAGTCACCTACAGACTACTGGGAGATGATCTATACCTAGCCTACAAGGCCTTCTCAGATCCAGCCATGATGGATATGCTACACATTCACAAAGCAAATAGCACAAGAATTACCCTATCTAAGAATCTAAACTGCGTCTGTGACATAAGCAAAACATGTTGGAGGAACAGATGTGTGTTTGCGAGATTACCCTTTTTCCTGGAAAAGACTCCCCATTTATGTGAAACAGAGCTCTTCTTTAAGCTTATTCAAACAACATTTTGGACCAACAGATGGGAAATCATAAATTCATCCCTGCTTGTCACCTGTGGCCTTTATGGACAGCAGCACCTTATAGAAGCCCAAAATTTCCAGATAGAAGATTTTCAAAAAGATTAAGAGACAAATCTGAGGAAACAAATATATTTGCAGAAAAACTGTCAAAACCTTCAAATGCATTTTTGAGTTCATTAATACAATAGATCCATGAAAACCATTATATAGACAAAAACCTTGGGCCATTTGGAAAAAGTAGCAACCAAGAAAGTACAAAAAAATGAAAAAAAAAAAAAAACACCACCTAGAGATTTTTGAAAGGCATGAAAAATATACATGGACATGGGAAAGAAAGTAATCTGATTTGCTGAAATATTTATGCAAAGGAGAAAGCCAAAGCAATCAATACGAGAAAGCATCTCCAAGTATATTTGAAGAAAAATACACAGAGTGTATCCAGGTATGGAAACTTTCGCCACACAAAAAAATAAGATCACCAAGAGGGAATGTAAAACAGAAGATTAGTACAGTAGGAGTTAAACAAATATTAGTTGAAGTTATGGAATACTTCCAACGCGAAGGATTTAGTGTAAAGAGTTTAACATAGTTTATGTCACAGCTTGATGGAAGAATTAGCACCCACAGTAAGGAAAACAGAAAGGAAGAAATATGGCTGTGGGAAAATATAACAACATTAATATGGTTCAATATGTATGCAAAGGACAGGGCAAAACAAATCACTACAAAAAGTGTCACCAGAGACAGTTGCAGAGAAATAAAGGCAAATGCTTCCAGATATACAAAATTCCACAATACAAAAAATAAATAAATAAGAAAACAAAGGGAGGAAGTAGAAAAAAGCATTAGTAATGTGGAAGTTAAAGACATGGAAATTGATGTTATGGATTACCTGAGATTTAGTGTAGAAAATCCTACAGTGGTAATGTCAAAGCATGATGGAACAATGAGTCTTAACAGAGTAAGGAGAAACAGGTGGAACAGGAAGCATTTGATCACTTCCCACATAAGAAATGAGTACAAAAGTTCAGTTGGAGTTGCACAGCAAGGGAAGGCACAAGAAATATTGGCAACATACCTCTCAACTGTCCCTGATTTTCAGGGGGATCTCCCTTTTTTTGAGATTTTTTTTCTGTTCCTCTTTCTTAATCCAAAAAAACTACTTTTGGAGGAAAGGTGAAGGTGACATGAAATATGATAATGAAATATGATTATAGACTTCTTTTATTTTCTTTTCTAAAAAATGATGTTATTTCATATTCTGTCAATGTTTCAAATTAATAGCACTTATATTTTAAAAGTTTCCCTGTGTCCCTGATTGTCCTTGACTTTTCCCTGATCGTCCCTGATTCTGTCTCTGACACAGTCAATGTTGTGTAGTAATAGACAACTGAATTCCTATATGAAAAAGCAATATGTGATGCAGGATGCAGATGAAGAGAATATGCCACAGGAAGGTGTTCAGGAACTTTCTGTGGAGTCTCTGCAGGAAATGGAGAGCAAAGGTAACAGCTACTTTACTTAATAGAGATGGATAGACTTTTGATCAATGAAAAAACCTATTACAGAAAGGCAATAAGACCCAAAATGTTAGAATTCAGATTAAACAAATGAACACAGTAATTAAATCTGTCAACAGAAATTTGTGTAATTTAACAGACGTAAATAGGCTATATTAACTTGCAGCTAAATAACAGATAAAGTCTTACCACAAAAACACAGGACAATAAGGGAAAGGAAGGGAAGAAATCAAATGCCATCATGTAAGTACTGAATAGAGAAAACTATAAAGCATTTAAGACAAGAAGTGTTACTGTTAATAGAGTACAGCAGAGGGAACAGATCAAGACCAATACTCAGATATGACAAAAGCAATGCACAGTATCAGAACAGATCAGGATCTATTGTGTACTATCTCAAATTATAGACTGCAAATATCAGCATGGGCAGAAAAACTTAGAAGATATGCAGATAAATATAAAGGAAATTTACAAAATAAGTAATTTATTGATGACCCAAAAAACTCAAAATCACGGACTAAAACTAAATACCAAAACATGCATTACTGTATCTTTTGGGAAATCATCTATACCTGGGAACTACCACACTGGCAATATACACCTAAGACTTGACCCAGTTGTTCAGGATTTGGGCACTTATCTGGACAGTGACTTAACTTTTGGCCAATATGTGCCTGCTGTTGTAAGAAAGTCCTTCTATATTTTACAGATTATAAACAAAGAGATTGGGTCTAGATCTAGGGATGTCATTGACCCCCCTTTACTGAGATTTCATTGGGCCAATCATTGCATATAATGCCCCTTTTGACATGTATCTGTTTAGACACATGCAACAACTGGAGATCCCACAAAGATACCTTACTAAAAGGATACAAGGACTAAACAACAGGTCCTACATGGACCGACTGAAATCCCAGCCACTCTACATGGTATCCTAAATACTCCAAAGATGTGACCTTTGTCTGTCATAGAAGGCATTCTCTGACCTATTACTAATGGATTTACTGCACATCGGTGTCATATTGCATCAGAAATACTTTGCCTAGGTGTCTAAACCTTTAATAGAACAGTTTGGAGGGACAGGTTTATTTCAGAGGATACTGCTGCTGTGGTACAGACTCCCCATCAACATAAAACAAATTTGATCCCTGCCCATTTTCGAGTGCAACTTAGAGATATGGATGGGAAAACAATTTACCCCAGAAGTTCCCCATGGGTTACAAATGGGCAGATGCAGCTCATAAATGATTTATTCTAGGCATGGGTAGACTCAGATTATCTAGGGTATGATCCAGAGGGAATATGAGAGGTGGCCTGAGATACAGCACACAAGGCCGGAGATAGCTGACTTGATAACCCCAGTAAGCTGCCCTGCTATTCATTTCAACCCAAAAGGTGAATTTAAAGTGTTCATTATTTCCTCTATATATATAGATCAGGCCACTTGTGATTTATTGGCTAGAGGTATGTCCTTTGTTCCAGCAAAATCTATGGATGTGAGCAACACCATAGTAGATCTAAAACAGTTTGTAAGAAAATTTAATTTGAGTATAATGTTCCATAATGTGGAATATACCAGAAATCCATTGTACATTTCTAGCACCTAGAATCCCCCACTTCATCCATCCTTACAGTTGTTTGAAAACCTACGTGAACTAGATTTTCTGAATTTGGATGGCAGAAAGTTTAAAAATAAAACATACAATATGTCCAAAGAGGAATATGATTGTTTACAGAAATTGAAGTCTAATGGTGAGGTGGGAATCATGAAACCAGATAAAGGTGGAGGTGTGGTGATAATGGATATCAATTTGTACAATGCAAAAATGAAAAGGATATTAGATGGAAAAACATATAAAAAAGTTTCTTTAAATGAATTAAATGGAGCTTACAGGAGGATTAGAGGTGAACTCAATTATTTATGTATTGAAGGTAGTATTACCATCGATGAATTGAATTACATGAATGTAACCCACCCAAGGACACCCACCATTTTTGGCCTGCCTAAAATCCATAAAGACCTTAATGACCCCCCCAATAACACCCATTGTGGATGGTCGAGGATCTATTACACAACCTATTGCTAAATACTTCGATTTACAATTGAAGGAGATATTGGAAGGTGAGGCCCACTTATGTAGAGACTCATGGGATTTTTTGAAAAGAATAAACAGTCTTGATTATACCGACACAGGAGTATTTATAACCATCAATGTCAAAGATCTATATACAGTCATACCACACAAGTTAGGTATTGTGTGGTTTGTGACTATTTTATGGAAAAGGGAATAGCCCACAGCAAGGTTAATGTTTATGAAGACTGTCTTGTACAACAATTTTATCTTATTTAATAATGACTCTTATCTACAATTGGAGGGTGTGTCTATGGGATCGGCAGGTGGGCACCTTTACGCTAATGTCGTAATGCTTCAATGGGAAATCAAATTTCAAATCCCCTTATTTCTCATTTTGTAAGTGTTACATGTGGTTTTTGGATGGCATTTTTATTTTTTGGACAGGGCCCCTTGAAATGATTTATCAGTTTTTAGATTATGTGAATAGCTCGACAATCTTTTTGAAGTTTACCTATACTATTGGTGCTGATGAAATTTCATATTTAGATATCAAATTAATGTAAGACAGGGAACAGAAAGTACTCAAATCAGAATTTTTTAGGAAATCCGCATTCTCCAACAGTTATTTACATTATGAAAGTTTTCACCCTTACAAACAAAAAAAAGCTATGGTTAAAGGGTAGTTAGTAAGGGCTGCATGCATGGTTACACTTTTTAACAGCTTCTTGGATTAATGTGATAAGTTGAAAGGCATGTTTATTTGCAGGGGTTACCCATCCAATTTAGTGAATGAGGTTATGCTGGAAGTTATAAACAAGCAGGAAAGGGGACATTTTTTACCTATATTAAACCAATTTGATACTGACATGAATATTAATACTGAAAACACAGGAATTCCCACCTTTCCCAATGACGTTAGTCCTAACTGTCTGTATTGTGTTGAATCTAAGACACAAAAATTTAACACTGCATTTCTGACAACTTTTAATAGTTCCAGTAGGAATATTGCTGATATACTCTTCAAGAACTGGTTGATAATATAGCAATAACCCACGCCTGGGTGTGTAATGGCTGGATTACCGGTTTGGCGTGGTTTGGTCGAGTCGAAGCCTGAGGGACAAAACAACACAATAAATCAAAAATCCAGCTAACATTATTGAGTGAATTATCTTATATTAATGAAAGAGAAATAATTACTTTCTTAAATAATGGCGTCTTAAATAATGGCTCTTTTGCTGCCCTTCTGCTGATGTACTGGTTCATGTCGGTTCTGATGTACTGCGCATGCCTCCTGTGTACATCATCATGCAGGCTTCAAAAAGCAACGAGGCAAAATCTCCGTTAAATTTTCTCGTCTCGCTATATTAGGCTATGTTAAATGGGAGAAATCAGTTTAACAATGCGAGATCTCGTAAACTCGTTTTTAATTTTGCTTATTTTAAAAATTATAAGAAACTTAGCTAACACTTATAGCGAATTCGCAGCGAGGAGATATTTAACTATTACAATGTCACTAAACTAGGAGTTTAACGTTTAACAACATGCGACACTTTTAAAAAAAAGCTCCGTTATCTTTAAAGCTTTTTAAATCTTTGGATTATTCCGAACTCTTTTAATCAAAAAGTCCGAAAGTCCGAAATTTGACCTAAGTCCCTTTGTTTGATGACCTTTTCGAGAGTATTGCGATTTAAGCTGGAACGCAGCGCGTTATTAGGCTGGTATAATGGTTAATAATAAGGACATTAGATAATCTGTGAGAGAAAAACCCAGTGTTGTTTATAGAAAGGGAAAATGCCTAAAAATTATTCTGGAAACCACCCAAAGGGATGTTTAAGTGGGTCTTTGAGTAAGTGTGGAAGTTGTAACTATTGTCCATATGTTAAGGAAGGCTCTAGTTTCAATATTAATAATACAACTGTAAAGTTAAATCAGAAGTATTCATGTAATACTGAAAAAATAGTGGATTGTGCATTTTGCTCAAAATGTCCCTGTTTTTATATTGGAAAGACAGAGAGGAAGTTCAAGAATTGCATATATGAACATCCCAGGGACATAAGGAATACAAATGTAAAAAATGCATTGGCAAAGCATTGTTTAGAATTTGTGGACCATAATTTTAAATTTGTTATTATTGAGGTCCTTATCCCAGATAAAAGAGGTGGTCCCTGGTCACTTATATTAGAAAAACATGAAGCCTTATGGCAATTGAGAACAAACGCCATACAGTGGCCAGGTCTTAATTCGTTTTCACAGTCCTGCTTCTTAAAGTTGAAAGCTCTAGGCAGATAAATTTTAATGTATCAGATGCATTTTATATAGCTTTTAAGGTTTTTATGGATTTAATGGGTTTTAATTAATGCTTTTTATGGTATTTATTTTGTCATGATTCCTGTATATATAATGATTATTTACTATAATTTATTTCATTTTGTAATTTTACTATATTTATGAATGAGAACTGTAATTTAGCTTTAATTCTGTCATGCATATGTAATGTACTGAGTGTGCTGGTAGGCTTGTTGTACTAATTAGGGGGCGTAGTCCTGATGTCATAACTGATTAGATTTTATATAAAAAATGGTTTATTGTCTATTTTGGTTATCTGAAGAAATCTCTGAATTAACAGAGACAAAAGCGTTTATTTGATTGTGCAATTTTAACCTGTAAGGAATAAATGGCTTTTACTTGTGCTACAGCATAATATTGTGGTCCCTTACTCTGCTTGTGCCTTTTCTTTTCTATTGGTGTGACCTTTCGTACTTTTAGTGGATGATCCCAGTTATTTTCATTATGGGTAATATGTCATGTTCAACCATGGGACAGGTAAGGCTAATCTACAACCAAGTGGGATAGGTTATTTCAAACAAAAAAGGGAAATTAGCTAGATAAAGTGGCCTGCAAGAGCAGCTAGCCTAGTACTTACCTTACCTCCGAACCAATAATCTTACATTTCACATGCACATACAAAAATGCATAAAAAACTCACCAAAAACTTGGAATGCTATAGAGATCAAAATCTTTATCACAACACAACTAAAGTGACACTTGCCACTACTTAGCACCACCCCTCACTAGTTTAAGGAGCACCCATTCTTAGTAACTTCCACGAAGGACATAAAGCACAATTTGAGCAATGCTATAATAAAGTGGCTAAATTTACAGCAAATGCCCCTTTCAGAACTCACTGCTGTATAGCACTGAAAGCCTAAATTGGTTAGAACTACCCCTTCAACTAACATATACAGAGCTTCTTCCCACCGACAACTTTAGCTAGCTATCATTTGCTTGACTAGCACTAAATGCCATTCTATACAACTATGTTCGTACTCTGTTATGATTCAGTGAGGAAAATCCTTTCTCTCCACAACCCTATCAAATCTACAGGGCATGCTCTATATTTGTACCATGTTGCAAATGCATGGAACTCCCTGCCTATATCCATCCGGTCAATACCCTCTCCCCAGCCCTTCAAAGCCATTGTGAAATAGTTCTTAGCCAAAATCTGTCTCTGCTTTTGCTCGACCTCAGGATAACAATATTCCTAAATATGAACAAGTTCCTAGTCATAACTTACACCTCCTTACTCCCCATTTTCATTTACTTCTTAACTTTCTCTAAATATGTAATAACTTACTATTTCCCTAACTTCATATTGCAATTCCTGTATTCCTGTACCAGTTTAACTTTAACTTCTAGAAACTGTCTAAAATTTCTCTAATAATTATATTATTGGGGTCTATAATATGTCCTCAAAAATGCAGTTCAGTGAATGCCATTTACATTGAAAATACCAGTCAGTGAACCTGCTCTTGTGGGGGGGCTGTGCTACCCCTCCCCCGCTAATCATATATACCAACTCTGAGATCGCATTGCAGTGAGAAAAGGCCAAATATTCCGATCTTCACTGTAACGTGATCTCACTATGAACAGTTTGAACAGTATGCTAAGAGTGTTTTGGAGGTGAAAAGAGTGTCGGATACAGTGCTGTTTATGAAGCTGGAAATTGATGGTGTAATGATGAATGTTATTAGTGCATATGCTCCACAAGTTGGGTGTGCGATAGATGAGAAAGAAAAATTTTGGAGTGAATTGGATGAAGTGGTGATGACTGTACCCAAGGGTGAGAGACTGGTGATTGGAGCAGATTTCAATGGGCATGTTGGTGAAGGGAACAGAGGGGATAAGGAAGTGATGGGTAGGTATGGTGTTAAGCAAAGGAATGCAGAAGGTCAGATGGTAGAGGATTTTGTGAAAAGGATGGACATGGCTGTGTTGAATAAGTATTTTAACAAGAGGGAGGAGCATAGGGTGACATACAAGAGTGGGGGAAGATGCACACAGGTGGATTATATCTTATGTAGAAGGACCAGTCTGAAAGAGATTGGAGACTGTAAAGTGGTGGCAGGAGAAAGTGTAGTTAGGCAGCATAGGATGGTGGTTTGTAGGATGACATTGGTGATCAAGAAGAGGAGGATGCATGTGAGGGCAGCACCAAGGATCAAATGGTGGAAAATGAAAAATGGTAATTGTGAGGTGATGTTCAGGGAAGAGTTAAGACAGGCACTGGGTAGCAGAGAAGAGTTACCGAATAGCTGGGTAAATACAGCAGAGCTATTAAGAGAGATGTCTAGAAAGGTGCTTGGTGTGACATCTGGAAAGAGGAAGGAGGACAAGGATACCTGGTGGTGGAATGAAGAAGTAAAGGAGAGTATACAGAGAAAGAGGTTGGTGAAGAAGAAGTGGGATTGTCAAAGAGATTAAGAAAGTAGTCAAGAGTATAAGGAGATGAGGTGCATGGCAAAGAGATACATGGCAAAGGCTAAAGATAAGGCATATGATGAGTTGTATAAAAGGTTGGACACTAGGGAGGTAGAGAAGGACTTGTACCGATTGGCTAGACAGAGGGACCGAGCTAGGAAAGATGTGCAGCAGGTAAGGGTGATAAAGGGTAATGAGGGAAACGTACTAACAAGCTAGGAGAGTGTGTTGAGCAGATGGAAAGAGTACTTTGAGGGGCTGATGAATGAAGAGAATGAAAGGGAGAGAATGTTGGATGATGTGCGGATAGTGAATCATGAAGTGCAGTGGATTAGCAAGGAGGAAGTAAGGATAGCTATGAAGAGGATGAAGTACGGAAAGGCTGTTGGTCCAGATGACATACCTGTAGAATCATGGAGGTGTTTAGGTGAAATAGCAGTGGAGTTTTTAACTAGATTGTTTAATGAAATCTTGGAAAGTGAGAGGATGCCTGAGGAATGGAGAAAACGTGTTTTTTTTTACCAATTTTTAAGAATAAGGGTGATGTGCAGAGCTGTAGTAACTACAGAAGGATTAAATTGATCAGTCACAGCATGAAGTTATGGGAAAGAGTAGTGGAAGCTATGTTAAGAAGGGACATGATGATTAGTGATCAGCAGTATGGTTTCATGCCACGAAAAAGTACTACAGATGTGATGTTTGCTTTGAGAGTGTTGATGGAGAGGTACAGAGAATGTCAGGAGTTGCATTGTGTCTTTGTGAATTTAGAGAAAGCATATGACAGGGTGCCTAGAGAGGAGTTGTGGTATTGTATGAGGATGTCGGGAGTGTCAGAGAAGTATGTAAGAGTGGTACAGGATATGTACGAGGGTAGTGTGACAGTGGTGAGGTCTGCGGTGGGAGTGACGGATGTGTTTAAGGTGGAGGTGGGATTACATCAAGGTTCTGCTCTGAGCCCTTTCTTATTTGTAATAGTGATGGACAGGTTGACAGACGAGATCAGACAGGAGTCCCTGTGGACTATGATATTTGCAGATGACATTGTGATCTGTAGTGAGTGTAGGGAACAGGTGGAGGAGACCCTGGAGAGGTGGATATATGCTCTAGAGAGAAGAAGAATGAAGGTCAGCAGGACTAAGACAAAATATATGTGTGTGAATGAGAGGGAGGGTAGAGGAATGGCGAGGATGCAGGGAGTAGAGTTGGTGAAGGTGGATGAGTTTAAATACTTGGGATCAACAGTTCAGAGTAATGGTGAGTGTGGAAGGGAGGTGAAGAAGCGAGTACAGGCAGGATGGAGTGGGTGGAGAAGAGTGTCAGGAGTGTTTGTGACAGACAAGTACCAGTAAGAGTGAAAGGGAAGGACTACAAGAGGGTAGTGAGACCAGCTATGTTATATGGGTTGGAGACGGTGGCATTGGCAAAAAGGCAGAAGTCAGAGCTGGACATGGCAGAGTTAAAGATGTTAAGATTTGCACTGGGTGTGACGAGGGTGGACAGGATTAGGAATAAGTATATTAGAGGGTCAGCCCAGGTTGTAAGGTTTTGAGACAAAGCCAGAGAGGCAAGATTACGTTGGTTTGAACATGTGCTGAGGAGGGATGCAGAGTATATTGGGAAAAGGATGCTAAGGATGAAGCTGCCAGGTAACAGGAAAAGAGGAAGGCCTAAGATAAGTTTTATGGATGTGGTGAGAGAGGACATGCAGGTGGTTGGTGTGACAGAGCAAGATGCAGAGGACAGGAAGAAATGGAAACAGTTGATCTGCTGTGGTGACCCCTGATGGGAGCATCCAAAAGAAGAAGTAGCTGTCAGTTACAGTCATCTGTAAGAACATTATCTGAAATACCATAATGAAATTCAATGCCAGAATGCCTGTTGGAGTATATTATGATCAACTCACATACATGATTATTGAATACGCAGTAATAGTACACTGTGTTTGTGGGTTCTATTATTCTTCATTCTGTGTGACTGTATATGTATAGTAAAACACTGCAGTTGGAGATATAGGTACAACACTCTACAGTGGGTATACATTGTTATTCTACTAAGTGAATCAATATATTATAGACCATTTTAGTCATGATCTAGGTCACAAGGTAATAAGTAAATGCTTTAAATACTGGCAGTTTGGAATTCTGATTTAGAAAGACTGTGTTTTAGAGGAGGGAAGAAACTTATGTTCCTTGAGCAAAATCGTGTAGACTAGGAATAACATGCAGATAGTAATGATACCTTTATTAAAACCCAGATCCATGAGGTGGAATCCTTAACCACTGAATCATACCTGACAATAGTAAAACACTTTGGTGGGAAGCAAGATAGCATTACCGCTTGGTTCACATGCTGAATTATGCTGAAGAATGCACAGTACAAGATGTACAATTTCTAAAAACATACGTAGTTTAGGACAGTGGAACAGCTGAATGTAAGGTGTTTTTCTAAAAACATATGTAGTTAAGGACAGTGGAAATACTGAATGTAAGGTGTTTTTCTAAAAAAGTACTTAGCTTAGGACAGAGGAAATTAGCATACCTTGTCACTCAGATGTGCGATGACCTTCCAATCAATGTGGGCATGCCCTAATCTGTGCAGAACCACCCGCATTGTACTACACTGGAAGATTACCCAGCCATCTCCTACAAACCTGACTCCCTCTCCAGATGACTTGCACAGACCCTACAGAACAGCTTAAACAGTAGAATATCACCACTATCTACAAAACTTACTCCAACATTCAAGTCACCTATGGCAAATCATGACAGTCATTTATAATCCCACTGTTACCAATCACAAAAAGTATAATTCTTAAAAAAAGTAGTAATTTAATAAAAAAAAAATGGCCGACTAACCTCTTATCCAGCCTTCCCTTATGTCTGTGAGTTCCACAGCTGAGTGTAATTCTGTATAGTTTCACACTTATTATTATATAAAACAGCATACCCACCCCCAAACAATTAAGCCAATCCTTGTCTCTCCACATGATGCACCTAGACAATATGTGACTTTTTCTACTTTGTAATGAATGCATGAATAGATTACACTGCTTAACACATTCAGATAACTACTTACATTGAAATGCATAAGACATTTAAAACAGCTCAGCATTTAAACCTCTCATTCAATGAAATGAAAGTCAGTACCAAGCAAGAAACTAATGCACTTAGCGCCTCAAGTTGGATAGGATCATTTTCACCTCTGATGGCACCCACTGTTTAATCCAATGTCCAAGATAAGAAACACTTAACACAAAGCCAAGAATGCCTATAACAATTTTACAATAATTAACATGCAAACCAATACACTCAGGCTTCTCTTACCAGTAACTGAGAATTATGTAACTATTTTTATATGTGTAGTCAATGTTTTAGTTAAGGTAAGAAACTTAAAGGAACTGTAAATTTTTCAGTGGAGATTGATATCTGTGGAAAATGATAATAAAGCTATGTATACAGCTTTAATTCCCCTGTGTATAAGATAGACTTGGAACAGCTATGAAAAAAGAAATTTCAGTGAAAACCTGGGGAACCACAAATATCAGCTGCCCAAGAGGAGAATTGTAGAAACAGAGGTTGGGATAAAGGCAAACACATTCATTTTAATGGTGCACTTCTGCAAGAACCAAAACCTGTAAATGTATTAGTTGGGTTAAACTTACAGAAACTGGCATCTCAAGATGGCTTGAAACACAAAGGCAAAAGGTATTTTGACTGATATACTTTTAATTTTTTTTTTAGTCATCATGTAAACATGTTATGGTCTTCAAATGCACTCACAAGTGCACATACTGTCTATAAAAATACCACGCATAAACCTTTTGTCAAAGTCTTCTAGACACACTGTAAAAGATCTCAGCCTTCAGTGCAGACATGACAGCACATACTCCTTCTGTTACTCCCACATACTGCAACTCCATACAGGTCACCCAAGAGTCACCAGGGAAGCAGACCTAAGCATGTTATGCCCGCTAACTCTGCTTCCATACAAACTTAGTCAAATGTCATAGGCTCTTAAGAGTTTCAAATCAGTTGAACTGCAAGGACATTTTAGCTTTCCCAGTGCCCACCCTTAGGCCTTTCCTCCTTTTTTGATAAGGGCCAGGCCATTCATATAAGGATGAATTATTCAATGCCAACCAGTTATCTTTTTTAAAGACAGACAGTGTGTCACACTGTTTAACTTAGAGACTTAGTTTGTTCTAAAGAGGTGGGTAAGCACTGTGGTATAAATCTATCCCTCCACCATGTGCATTTATTTGTTGGAGTGGATTTACATTTATGGTCCTATAGCTGGGCTATTTGGTTAATGGATGTATAAGAGTTTTTAGACTACTAGATCCATTGTAACTAGCAAAGCCTCCATGCTCCACCTTAGTAACACATGATAACGCTGACCTTAACTCTAACCTGCATCTTAAACTTAAAAAAAAAAGCTATTCCCATAACACTACCACTACAGAAGACAGTTGGGACTCTCATCACAGAAGTGCGCATGGGCACATACAAGCACACTAAATCTATCCCCTAACCCTAAACATGCACAATTGTAAACACTTAATTCATCCCCTTACCTGACCCTTACTCTAACCCTAACCCATACACATTAGGAAACAGACACACACACCTTCTACACATCCCTCTTACCTGTTGTAATGAAGCATACACCCAGCGTCTGTTTGATAAAGTGGACATTTAACCAAAAAACACCAACTTCTGTCTGTCCACCAAAGCAATCATCTACAAATTAGAGCCACTATGAAGAATATGAAGACATAATAACTTGTGTGTGTGTGTTTTGTGTTTGTATGTGTGTGTGTATATATATATATATATATATATATATATATATATATATATATATATATATATATTATAAACATACAAGATATGGTAGAACTGAAAGATACCTATGATAACACCGTTGGCAACACTGACAGTTGGAACAGAATGTGTGTGTGTGTGTGTGTGTGTGTGTGTGTGTGTGTGTGTGTGTGTGTCCGGCATTCCAAAATGCCAACAACCATATGATCGGCATTTGAAATGTCGAACATATCAATTAAGTAAAAAGAAATATAACTTACTTTCACAATGCTAGTAGGGGGGCTCCGCCCCCTGCACCCCCCCTCCCCAATAACTTTAATATACCAACTCTGATATAGCACTACAGTGCAGAAATGGAAATCTTTCCATTCCACACTGTAGGGAGATGCCGGTTCCCCATGTTCGACCTTTCAAATGTCGATCATATGGTGTTGGCCATATGGTTGTTGGCATTTTGAAATTTCGACCATGTCAAGGGAACCCGTATATATATATATATATATATATATATATATATATATATATATATTATAAACATACAAGATATGGTAGAACTGAAAGATACCTACGAGATTTGATTGACATAGATTGAAGGGTAAGTATTTAATATAGCACACAGCGACTTACAATATGGATTCATTTAAGAACCTGGGTATATTAGTAGATAAAGCTTTGATTTTTTTTTTTTTTTTTTTTTTTTTTTTTATCATATCAGCAAATTGGTTAATGATACATTTTTAAAACTATAGACTGTAAAAAAAAATAAACAATTAATAAAGTCTAGGAAATCAGAAATGATAGACTGTAAGTTGCACTTGGACCCAAATTAGAATATAGAATAATAGTTTAGAAATCTTATAATAAAATTAGCATGAGTAAATTGTAAAGAGCGCAGTGAAAACATACCAAGGGCATTTATAGATATGAAAGTTTAAGTTATTACAAATGATTGAATATTTGAAATTTTCACTCCATCTCATATTGCTATTTAAGTGGAAAACATAGTATAGAGTAATCAAAGACAACTGCCTCAATGGATGTTTGGAGTTATCAAAGAGTAATAAAGAATCTTTAGAAGATCTGTCTAGAAGATGATACAGGAATTAGACATATATTAACTTGTTCTCTGTAAGACTGACTGACAAATGGAATACAATTTCTAATTATATTAAGGCAGCACTACTGCTGATTTTTTAAAAAGGTCTTCTTCACTTATATGGACTTGACTGTTCTGTTACATTTACAAGCCTGAATGGCAGTAGTGCCCATGTCTAACAAATTGTAATACAGTGAAAAAAACTTTGACAGAAACATTTCATTGGCTAAACTAGTTACTAAATGACTGGAACATGAATATTTACTCAGACATAAACTTATTACACAACAAAACTCATGTTTATTTTAGTTCATTGTAAGAACTGTTTACATTTAACAAAATGAGTGCACTCAATAAAACAAATAAAAGGTTTCTAACTCTCTAATCAATAAAAACGGGTCAGTTGCCATGAATACGAGCATAGCCACTACCTTTGTTACCATCTTAGTGGATATGGGCATCCTGAAGCAATGCAGAAATTGCCTCATGTTTAATGACAGCCAGTTAATTCTCAAACTGATATGGTATATGAGAAATATATTTACACAATGTCACTGGAGGCAAAGCTCTCACATAAAAGCACTCCTAATATCAATAAGGTTACCAGCAGTACACATGCTGCACCCATTACATACAATTTAAAGCAAACACATAGACCCACATATGCTGAGGCACTTAAATGTAATCTGCCTAAACCCCAAAGACCTCCCAGACAAAGTAGACATAACAAACCACCTCAGCAACCCTGAACACACTCTTTCAAAACAGCCACATTAACACACACAGCCACATCTTATGGAGCCTCTACTTCTAAGCCCATAAGACAAGCTACCATACAAACCAATATTCTAGTCATTAAAGACTCCATTGTGAGACACACTGATGTCTCTCTCATCAGGCTGAGAAAGGAGAAAGTCACATTCAGTTGCTTATCAGGAGCCAGGATCTGTCACATTACACATGCACTCAGGTCATTGAACCACAGGTACTGGTATACAGACATCATGGAGCTCTTGGAATACGTGTCCCAGGCTGGTATGAGACTAGCACTGAGTAGCATTTTACACTCTCCAAGAATGATGTTACAATATGAAAAAAAAGATGACTGACTATAATAATTTGATTATTTTCTGGTGTCATTCTAAGGGGGTGCAAGTTTTGTCAGCATGGAAGATGATGGTCAACAGACCACACTGTTTTGCTAGGGATGGTCTGTACCTCTCCCGTCTAAGCTTTTGAATATTAGCTAAAATATTGTCTTCCCCCCACAGTGCCTTTTTTAGGCAATGCAAAACTGAAAGTACTTCTGAAATAGCAAATCAAAACCAAGAAAATCTAAAGGTCTTACAGCTCATTGCTATGAGTTTAAAGAAAAACCTCACTGCTTAGAAGTTTTCTTTACCCTAAATAATGCTGATGTCTTTGTGGTCACTCAGATATAGTTTAAAGCCACAGGTACAGACTAGTTACTACACAGACAGGGACTAAAGATGGAGGGTCTCAATTTACATAATAAATATACCTCAGGGCTGGTCAATCAGGATGATGCACTTGAGCCTCTCCATGCTCAAATCACCACAGGTAAAATCCCATACCATTTTCCTGTAAGCTGTAGGCCTCCCTCTATGACCCAGAAAAGCCATAACATGCATTTAAGCTTACTGAAAATACTCACCATCCAACCCAATGCCATATTCATGGGTGACTTTAATTATTCCAGTATTAAATGTGAATCGTATTTGACACCAAACATACAGCCACATAAACTCTTAGATTTTGTAAACACAAACTACCTGGACCAGGCTACACCTCCATGGGTCACAACACCCATGAAGCCTACTTAACCAAACTAAAGACAACCCCAGTTTTTCCAAGCACACTGGTTATGGGGATTTCAATTATCCCACCATCAACCAGGAACCTACTCTACCCAAATTCGCTAGAACAAAACTTCCTTGACTTTGTGAATTCAAATGCCCTGGAGCAAATTGTCCATGCCCCAACCAGGGGAACAAACATTCTAGATCTCTGTACTACCAACAAGTCAAACAGGTGCACTGCTGTAACCGTTGGACACTCATTATTTAAAACCGACCACAAATTGGTCACCTTTGAACTGGCACTAATACAAGAACTCACAAAGGATGAAATCAGACAAAAATACTTCACCAAGGTAAACTATACCCTCCTAAGTGAAGGTGTAAATGCATTCCAAGCCCTACCCCAAGCTGAAAGTGGTAAATGTGCCACAGCATACACTTAAGCCCTGTACAATAAGTTGAATAAATGAATATACTCGGCTGTACCAGATAGAGTCAAAGCCAGAGCCCCAAGTAAAATCAAACTGCCATGGTGGACTTCTAGCATCAACAAACTCTACAATAATCTCAAAATGCTGATGTCCAAGAAAACAAAGACAAGGACCCAACCCTCCGCAGCCTTAACAAGCAAATAAGACAACTTGTCAAATTGTCCAAGAGCTCCTTTGAGAGAAACCTAGCAAGTACTGCCAAGACTGTCAAAAATGAAGGCCTGCAAGTGTCAACTCTTTTTTTGGATATGTCCAAAGCATTTGACACAGTCTCACACCAAATCCTGCTAAACAAACTAAACCAATATCATCTATCTAATTCCACTCTTACCTGGTTCCAAAGCTACTTAACTGACAGGTACCAAGCTGTGAAATGGGAAAATTCTCTCTCTCCTCAGCTGCCCATAACTATAGGAGTCCCGCAGGGTTCTGTCTTAGGACCACTACTATTCACAGTCTTCACAAATGACCTCCACACCTCCACACAGCATGCATCTATAATTCAGTATGCAGATGACACTACCTTAATCTGTGCTGCACAAAACATTCCCACCCTCCTGCAAACAACTCAACTAGCATTCTCTGACGTTGAAAACTACCTTACCAAAGCCCAACTTATCCTCAATCCAAAGAAAACTCAGCTTATGATTATAACCAGTTCTAACAAAAACACTAACAGTCAATTCACTATCTACTCTACAAATGCTACTCCAATTGCTCCAGTGGCACAGACTAAGCTATTGGGAATAACCATAGACTCCCACCTAAAATTTGATAGTCATCTGAACTTAACTATTAAAAAAGTACATGCCAAACTGGGGTTACTCTACTGTATCAAACCATTTCTTACCAACAACACAAGATCAGCCATTGCTCGCTCCCAACTTCTATCCACCCTACTCTATGCATCTCCCATTCTGACTAATCTCAACAAAACTGAACTAAGCAAAATGGAAGCTTGCTATAACAGAATTGCCCGCTTTGCTGCAAATTGCTCATATAGAACTCATCACTGTACTGCTTTGAGACAGCTCCACTGGCTTGAACTGCCCAACCTCCTAACCTACAATCAGCTCTGCCTCTGTCATTCTATCTATTACCTCCCCAATAAGTGTCCTGCCCTCAAAAACCTAGTACAACATTACTCAGCCAAAAGGCCTCTTAGATCATCAAGCAAACTACTACTAGAAGTCAGCAACAGCTACAATAGCTTTGGAGATGCACTATATAGTGCATTCAAAACGCATCATCCAAAGCCTCCTTTAAAGACCTCATCAGGCAACATCTTAAGGAAAGTTGTTAATGTACAATGTATCTACTGTACCTGTGTTCTATGTATGTATTCTACCTACATTCCAAAGTTCAGGCATTACACCACAAATTTATTACTTACCTTTATTTTTAAAATTAATATTTTTTTTTATTGTTCTCTCCACTGTAACTGTTTGTGCATACCACTGTAAAACATGTCTCTTGTAATTTGTGTGTATACTGATTATGTCTAAATAACTAAATGTGTCTGTAATTTTTCTTTGTGGAGCTTTTCTCTAAATAAAATAAATAAAATAAAAATAGCCATAATGCCTTTTACACCTATGTACGTAAGCTAAAGAGTAGGGCCCAAGCATGTGTAGAACTGGTGGCCAATGGTATCACACACACTGACACCACAGAGATAGTGAATATGCTAGTTGATAGGTTTTGTGAAGATTTCCCTCCCTTATCCCCTCCTAACTTACAACAGCCCCCCCCCCCCAAACTCCCCCCTACCATATATATCTAAAGAGCAGGTCCTCAAAGCCCTGTCCAAGGCAAAGAACATGGCCTCTATTAGACCATAGACATTCCAGGCTGTCTTCTAAACAGGCTAAAACATGAATTAGCATCACCACTAAGTACTCTTTTCAATCACAGCCTAACCACAGGATTTATTCCTATGGAATGGAGAACAGCTAAAGTCTACTCTTCAATGTTTCCCTTGGAACTAGATGAACGTTCAACTTAAGTACTCAAATCATTCACTTCTCATCCCTACACTTGCCCAAAACTCATAGCAAGCACTAATAAACCTTAGCACTAGACCCACATATACTGTAGAGAAGGACAAGGCTCTCTATTCAACCTTACCAGCCAATGAGTAAAACAGTTCACTGTACCTATCCAGGCATGTCCAAAGGGCAGTTTCAGGTGTACTCTCCAGTCCAACTGGTGAATCTGGACATTTTGAGGCAATGTTACAATTGCCTCATGTACACAGACAACCTTCTCCTCCTTCCACCAAACACTAATACATGCAAGAGATGCAATTATACAGCCAAACTGGAGGCTAAGCTCTCTCAACCCAAGACTGGACCAGGCAGTCAAGAGGAGAAGGGAATTACTTGCATCACACCACCAGTCTCATATAGACTTTTGAAACCAGTACTGGCAAAAACACACATAAATACACAAAAACATACTCGGAGGCTCTAAATAAAAATCTGCAAAAGCAAAAGAGACCTCCAAAGCAGACATACAAGCAACCTCCACCCCTCAACACAAACCATGAAACACATACTTCACAAAACCAACCAATGTGCCACACAATCACAGCCCTTAAGGCAAAATAACATACCCAACGCAGTAGTAAAAGGTGACTCTATAGTCAGGCACACTGATGTCCCACTCACTGGGCTCAACAAGGAGAAGGTTACTGTTAGTTGGCTGTTGGGTGCCAGGATCCGCGACATAACACAAGCACTCAGGTCACTCCAGAACAAGTAGAAATATGACTGTCATTGTCCATGTTGGTGTGAATGACCTGAGCCATACCTCCTTGGACTACATGAAAAGAGACATGGTGGAGCTCTCTGATCACGTAGCTCAGGCTGGTGTGACCCTGACCCTGAGTAGCATCCTGCCTCACCAAAAATGATACCATGGTATAGAGAAAAAATTATCAATTTCAACAATTGGCTAAGCTTCTGGTGTCATTCAAAGGGGATCCATTGTCTGATAGCCTGGGATGACATGCTCAACAAGCCATGCTGCTTTGCTAGAGACGGCTTGCACCTGTCACCCTTAGGCTTTCAAATACTGGCCAAGGCTCTTGCCACCCCATAGTGCCTTTTTTAGGCAAGGCTCAAAAGACAAACCCACCACCATAAATAGCACAAGTAACAAAAAACTGAGGGTAATGCTGCTCAATGCCAGATGTATAAACTTCAAAATGCATGCACTTGAGGCACTTCTTAGTATGGAGAAAATTGATATATGTGCAGTAACAGAAACCTGGTTTAAGGCTCCAGAGAGTACCCCAGCACTACCAGGCTACAACTCATACCATACATTTCGGCCACAAAACGCGGACTGAAATACAAAAGGCTGGGGAGTATCCATATTCATCAAGGATACCCACACTTCCAGGTTAGTGGCACAGCACGATGGTTCAGAGATCATCCACGTGCAACTAACAATGGGCAAAACTGCTATTCAAATTACAGCTTGCTACAGATCATGCTCCATCTCCCAGGACCCCCATTCCTCATTCCTGGAAACACTGGGAAACATAAAGGTCCTACCATACACCCTGATATTGGGTGATTTCAATTATTCAAACATTAACTGGGAGAACTACTCAAGTACGAACTCCCTGGCCCAACATTTCCTAGAATTTATAAACTCAAATGTCCTGGATCAACTGGTTAACACCCCCACCAGAGGTGACAACATATTGGACCTTTCATCACCAACATGGGAGACCGGAGGTCATCCCCTCACTGGTTAGATGTGACCATAAACTAATCACTCTGGATATCCACATTCCACCACCACCCCCATCAAAGAAACCACCGTGAAAAACTTTTCAAAAGCAAACTTCACGTTACTTAAGACCGAGGTGGGAAGTTTTAAAGCCCCCATGCCAAAGGATAATGCTGTCCAAGCTGCAAAATCCTTTACTAATGCACTCTATGGGCACCAACAAGAATGCATAGATCATGCTAATCCCAAACAAAACCAAGACTCACTCCTCCAAGAAAAGGAAACCAGTCTGGTGGACCCTTGCCATAAACAAGCTATACAATAGAAGGAGGAAACTAGTACAGAAAAGAGTAAAATCCCAAGAAGGGAAGACATCCCTGATCAGTATCAGCAAGAAACTATGTGCCCTCATAAAATCATCCAAGGCTATCTTCGAAAGAAAAATTGCCATGGACTCCAAAGATAACCACAAAGCATTCTTTAGCTTTGTCAAGAATCTAAGTGGCAATTCTCAGATCTGCTCAGAGTTAGTACAGAATGGCACAAAATACACTGAACTGACCGATATAGCCATCATTCTGGCAGACAGGTTCAGTGCAAACTTCACCCCCCTCTCACCCCCAAAAGAGCCCATAACTATACCAGAAGAATGTAGTACCCCTGAAATCACAGACACTCAGGTTAAAACAGCCCTTTCCAAAGCCAAAAACACAGCATCAATGGGACCGGACAGTGTCCCAGGCTGCATCCAACACGAGCTCAAAGATGAACTAACACACTGTTTAAACTCAGCCTCTCCACAGGCTACATGCCCACAGAGTGGCGCACAGCAACGGTTATTCTGCTCCACAAAGGTAGAGCCACAACGGACCCCGGGAACTATCACCCTATAAGCCTAACTAGCTTGGTCTGCAAAGCTATGGAGCGCATCATCATGGATCTCATTAACAGAGACATTCAAAACCTCCAAATACTGAACACAACCCAGTTCGGCTTTGTTAAGGGCAGATCATGCCTCTTAAACCTGGTGGACTTCTTTGAGATAGTTGCCAAGGCTATAGATGAAATAAAGGCAGTCCACACAGCCTACGTAGACCTCGCAAAGGCCTTCGACACTATTCCCCACTCAGGTATTATAGACAAGCTCACCAGCCTGAACATAAACCCCTACGTCACGAGATGAATTGCCAACTGGCTCATGGACAGAACCCACATGGTAAGAGTTGCAGGAGCTAGTTCTGACTCTAAACCTGTTACAAGTGGCATTCCCCAGGGCTCAGTCCTACGACCCCTCCTGTTCGGCATATACTTCTCAAAGGTACAGGCAAGCACAGGAGGACTATGACTCACCAAATCCGCAGACGACTGCAAACTAGGGGCTATAATTGACTCTCTGGCTGACACAGAAATCTTCCAAAAGGGTCTCACTGAGACAGATACCTGGTGTCAAAACCATGGTCTCAAGCTAAATGCCAAAAAGTGCATAGTCATCCCCTTTGGAAAAAACAAAGTACCCACAAACTACCACATATGTGGTAGCCCCCTAAATACGGAAGATGTAATAATGGATCTGGGGACCCAAGTAGATTGTAACCTCTCCTTTGATAATCACATTGCCAAAGTGGTTAGAAAATCCTTCTATGTGGCCCCCCTAATCACAAAAGGGTTTGCATCCAGATCGAAACAGGTCATTGGGCTCCTCTACGCATCACTCATCAGATCCATCATAGAGTACAATGCCCCATTTAGGATGTACCTTACAAGACACCTGCAACAACTGGAAAGACCACAGAAGTTCCTCACCAAGAGGATCACTGGCCTCAAGCAGATGCCCTATGCAGCTCGACTGAAGAAACTCCAGCTGACCTCGGTTGCATTCCTCCTACTCAGAGGTGATCTCTGCCTGACATACAAGGCCATGTCCAAACCAGAATTGATGGACATGCTCCACCTAAAGAAAACCATATCCCCTCAAGCCACACGCTCCAGAGATCTAAACCTCACCACAACAATAAATAGGATGTGCTGGAGGGATAGAGTCCTGTCCCAGAGATTTCCCATGCTCTGGAACAAGATTCCAATCTACATTAGGCAGAGCTCCTCGCTAACCCTCTTCAAGAGAAACCTTGAGGAGTGGATGGGAAACAGAAAGTTTACCCCAGGGATCACTTCAATGGCTCTGCTGGACAGATGCACAGGGAACTAATCTAAGGGGGCGGAGAAAGCCAACACATTCCAGCTAGGCTTATAAATGCCTTCGGGCAGATAGCCTAGTACCTACCTATGAACCTATTCCCCTCCACAACAGTGGCCTAACAGGCCTGAGGAATTACAGATCCATAAGCCTGACCAGCTTCATCTGTAAGGCCATGGAACGTATCATTATGGACCTCATAAATAAAGACATAGGTGACCTCCAAACTCTGGACCCCATTCAATTTGGATTCATGAAGGACAGATCCTGCCTATTAAATCTGGTGGATTTCTTTTAACATGTGACCAAGGCAACTGATGAGGGCAAAGCTGTGCACACAGCATACCTCAATCTGGCAAAGGCTTTCAACACAATCCTACATTCAGTCATTACCGATAAATTTAGCAAACTGAATGTAAACCCCTTCGTTGTAAGATGTGTTGCTAACTGGCTCACAAACCAGACACACACTATTAAAGTGTGTTACTCCAGCAGACCTCTGCCACCAGTAAGGTGCCACTAGGGACTAGTTTTGGATATACTTCTCAGAATTTCAGATCAAAACAAAGGGGCTGTGACTGACCAAGTTTGCAGATGACTGCAAACTAGGTGCAATCACTGAATCCCAAATGATGTCAGTAAACTCCAGGATGGTCTCACACAGACCAACAACTGTTGTATTAGTCATGGTCTGAAAACTGAATGCAAAGAAATGCAACATCATTCCCATCAGCACAAACAATGTCCCTTTACACTATCACATCAACAACAATACCCTAAGTACCCATGAAGTGATAAGGGACCTGGGATCACAAGTTGACTGCGACCTTAACTTTGACCACCACATGCCTACCATTGTAAGGAAAACTTTCCATGCAGTTCACTTGATTAGTAAAGGTATTGCCTCAAGAGCAAAAGAAGTTATAACCCCCCTGTACTCAGCACTTATCCAGGCCATAATTGAGTATAATGCCCTGTTCGGTATGTACCTTACTAAGCATCTACAACAAATTGAAGAGACCTCAGAGAATTCTAAAAAAAGATCAAGGGCCTCCAGCATGTGCTTTACAATGACTAACTAAAATCCCTATCATTATACACTGTTTCATATAGACTTCTTAGGGGAGACTTATAACTTGTCTATAGAACAACCCAGGACCCAAACTTAATGAACTTACTGCATATCCATAAATCAAATGGGTCTAGGGCTACCTGTTCCAGGGACTTAAATATGGCCTGCAACTTAAATAGGACATGCTGAAGGGACAGATTTATATCCCAGTGATTGCCACGCCTTTGGAACAGGCTACCAATTCATGTGGAACAGAGCACCTCTATTACTCTGTTCAAGAGGAACCTGGATGAGTGGATGGGGCACCATAAATTCTTAGCAAGGATAGCACCCACAATCCTCCTGGACTTAGGTAGTTATAACTAAATGAAATCTTGGGTATTGACTAGCACCTCTACTTTGGGTTGAAACGGCTAGGTTAAAAATGACCTCTGGGTCAATAGCCTAGTATTCTCTTATGATCTCCTATGATCCTGTGATTATGCTGACAGGGCACAAACACACCGGATCTTGTCCTCACTAATATGGGAGACTGCTGCAAACCACTTAGTGTAATGTCCTCTGTGGAAAAGTCAGACCATAAAATGGTCTCCTTGGAAGTAAAAATAAAACCAAGAACCCCAGCTAATCCTAGAATGTTCAGGCACTACTCTAAGGCTCACAGGCCCATAACATTCTATTACCTGATAATGTCACATTTCAAGCCCCCACAAACACTGAGAACTCTGCTGCCTTTGCACAACTGTTCACAGAAACTTTATACAAGTATGCTAATAGCTGTATAGAGGAAGCTGTACCCACAAGGAATAAGTACAGAAGTAACTAAAAAACAAGCCACTTGGTGGAATCACTACATTGGGATGCTGTATAACAGAAGGAAGAAAATCATGGCAAAAATTAAGAGGTGTACCACCCAGCAGGATAAAAGCACTCTCACATAAAAAACTACTCTGTGTAAAAACATAGCCAACAAACAGAACTAAAGCCAATAGGACATACTGTAAGAAACTAGGAAGTATACACTGAAATAAATGTTCACATGAAAGTATAGTAAAACTGGTAACCTGTAATAGATAAAACAAACACTAGTTAAAGCATAAAAGACTGAAAGAAAAGTTTAAATTACTCATATATACATATATATATATATATATATATATATATATATATATATATATATATATATAGATATATATATAAAATGTACACTTACCTGTATGTCCGTTGTGTGGTGTAAGCAGGTTATGTGAAATCCACTCTCTACTCTTGATTTCATCTGCAGATGACCTTCACAAAGTCTACATACAACATGACGGTCCACAGCCATCACCTCTTACACTTGGCACAGTAGGACCAGTGCTCTTATGCCCACCTTCTGTAAAGCCTATTGAGTCTTATTCATAAGCCTACTGTCACCAGCAAAAATAAATTGTAAATAATGATAATAATAATAATAATAATAAATGTTCCAGCATCTCTTGTAATGTTTTGTTGTGACTGAGTTCTCAAATGAGCCGATTTAAACTAAAAATCATTTCCTTAAAAAAAAAAAAAAAGAAAACAACTACATCCCACCCCCAGAAAAAAGAAGAAAATTAGCCATCATTCCCCAATGGATGTTCCCAGGCAATGCCTAAAATTAGTAGTTTGTGATGAATGTATTACCATGTAAATAAAGTCAGAAAAATAAATAAATGCAGTGAATCAATGAAGACATTTTAAAAAGCCCATCATTTAAGGTTCTAATTACATGAAATGATAACAAGGCAGCAGAAATTTAAATATTAAGCACAAAATATCTTCATACCCAAAGTGGGCTCATCAGGGGGCCACTGGTATGCAAAAACAATCCAAAAAAAAGGAAGCCAATCTGGTGGTACCCTGCCATAAAAAAAAAACTCTACAACAGAAGAAAGAAACTGCTGCAAAAAAGAGTAAAATCCCGTGATTGGAGGAGCTCCCTGGTCAGCCTCATTAAGAAGCTGAGATCCCTCATAAAATCTTCCAAAGCTAGTTCCGAAAACAAAATCATCAGTGTTTCTAAAGACAACCACAAAGCATTCTATAGCTATGTCAATAATCGCAATGGCAAAACTCGGATCTGCCCTGAGTTACAGTACAATAGCACTAAATATACAGAACCAAGTGATATTGCCAACATTCTGGCAGATAGGTTCATTGCTAACTTTATCTCCCTCTCATCCCCTAAAGGGCCCATCTCTATACCGGAAGAATGAAAAGCTCCTGTAATCACGGCTGCACAGGTAAAAAACACACTCTCTAAAGCCAAGAACACAGCATCCATGGGATCTGACAACATCCCAGGCTGCGTTCTACATGAACTGCAGAACAAACTGGCACCCCACCTAAGTACCATGTTCAATCATAGCCTCACCTCAGGCTATATGCCCACTGAATGGCACACAGTGATGGTTATCCCACTACACAAAGGAGGAGCCACCACGGACCCTGGAAACTACCGTCCCATTAGCCTGACGAGCCTGGTCTGCAAGGCTATGGAACGTATCATCATGGAACTTATAAACAATGACACTGGTAATCTCCAAACTCAGGACCCCAAACAGTTCTGGTTTGTAAAAGGCAGATCATGTCTCCTAAACCTGATAGACTTTGAAGCGGTCACCAAAGCCGTAGATGAGGGTAAGGTGGTTCACACAGCCTATCTAGATCTTGCCAAGGCTTTTGACACCATCCCCCACTCTGGAATTATAGATAAACTCACTAAACTAAGTATAAATCCCTTTGTCACAAGATGGGTTGCCAACTGGCTCACTGACAGAATCCACACTGTGAAAGTAGCAGACTCCAAATCCAACTTCAGACCAGTGGCAAGTGGAGTACCACAGGGTTCAGTCCTGGGTCCTCTCCTGTTTGGTATCTACTTCTCTGAAGTACAGGCTAACACAGAAGGTCTTTGTCTAACAAAGTTCACAGATTACTGCAAACTAGGAGCCATAAGCAAAAATCCAAAAGATGTGGACATCCTACAAAAGGGCCTCGCTGAGACAGATGCCTGGTGTCAAAGCGATTGCCTCAAGCTCAATGCCAAAAAGTGCATTGTCATCCCTTTTGGTAAAAACTCTGTACTCATGAACTACCACATAGGTGGTAGTCTACTTAACACCGAAAGTGTGATAAGAGACCTTGGGCCACAGGTGGACAGTAGTCTCTCCTTTGATAATCACATCGCCACAGTAGTCAGGAAATCCTTTTATGTTGCACACCTTATCACAAAAGGTTTCTCATCCAGGAAAAAAGAAGTCTTTGTTCCCCTCTACTCATCGCTCATTAGACACATTATAGATTACAACACCCCTTTTGGTATGTACCTCACAAGACATCTACAACAACTGGAAATGCCACAGAAATACCTCACAAAGAGGATTACCAGCCTCAAACAGATGCCCTAAGCAGACTGTCTCAAAAAACTGCAGCTTTACTCCGTGACATATCGCCTACTCAGAGGCGATCTCTCCCTAACACACAAAGCTATGTCAAACCCAGAGCTTTTGGACCTGCTCCATTAAAAGAAATCCCAATCCCTCCGAGCTACATGCTCTAGGGACCTAAACCTTGCCACCACAATAAACAGAACATGCTGGAAAGATAGATTCCTGTCCCAGAGACTTCCCATACTCTGGAACAAACTACCTATCTATATCAAATAAAGCTCCTTATTAGTACTCTTCAAGAAGAATCTTGATGGTTGGATGGGAAATAGGAAATTCACCCCGGGATCACTTCTGTGGCTCTGTTTGACAATGGCACAGGAAAATAATTTTCTTGGGTGGCAAAAGCCAAAGTACCTTTTGGTTAGGCTTATATAGGCCCTAGGGCCAACAGCCTAGTACCTACCTATGGGGTTGGGGTATCGTGTTAACTGTGTCAACTCTCTCGATTCATTGCCACACTGCTGCCTTCTTCAACACTCTGCCTGACTGTCGCAGATCATCTTTCACATAATCCATCCACTTCTTTGCTGGATGTCCTTGCTTCCTCTTACCTTCTTCCTGTCTGTCCCAAATCTTCCTCACCAGATTGTCTTCTGCTTTTCTACACATGTGCCCAAACCATCATAATCTGTTCTCTTTGATCTTTTCTGCAATTGGAGCTACATTGGCTTCTGCTCTTATATTCTCATTTCTTCACCTGTCCTGCAATGTGCATCCTACCACCTTTCTCAGGTACTTCATTTCCATCACCTCTAGCTTCTTCAACTGTTCTGCCTTTACTGCCCAGGTTTCTGTACCATACAGTAGTACCGGCTGCACCACTGTCTAGTACACCTTACTTTTCAGCTTCTTTGGTATTCTTCTGTCATAGACTACACCTGATACTCTATGCCAGGTGGCTGCAGCCCCTCTGATTCTAGCTTTGACCTCTTTATTCAGACAACCCTTCTCCTCAACCACCCCTCCCAGATACTTGAAGCTGTTTACCTGTTCCACTATCTTCCCATCTATCTCTATTCTCAACTTCTTCTGATTTCCCCAATCTGCTGCCATTACCACTGTCTTATCTGTGCATAGTTTCGGACCATGTGTCTTCAGATTTGCATTCCATTTTCCTATCCTTTGCTGAAGTTCTAGATCAGTGTCTGCCTGTACTGCCACATTGTCTGCATACAGCAGCTTTGTTGATCTGTCCCCACCAACCTGTTTGCTGATGTAGTCCATCACCAGTATGAACAGCAGTGGGCTCAGAGCTGAACCCTGGTGTACACCCACTCCCACCGGGAATCCCTCAGTGAGGCCGATCACTGTTCGTACTTGAGTCACTGGATCCTTGTACATAGCCTGCACTAATTCTACCAATATTTCTGGGACTTAAAACCACCACAGTACTGTCCAGATCAGCTTTCTTGGGACTTTGTCATATGCTTTCTCCAAGTCTAGGAAAGCCCAGTTGGAGTCTCTCCTCATCTCTAGTTTCTTCTCAAGTATCTCTCAATGCAAACATTGGGTCAGTTGTGCTGCATCCTGATCTGAATCTGGACTGTACATCTCCCATCTTACATTCTACTACTCTGCCTATCCATTTATCAATCACTCTCTCCAGAACTTTCATGCAATGTGGTAGTAGTTTGACGCCTCTGTACTGTCCACAGTTGTGGATGTCCCCTTTGTTCTTGTACACTGGCACGAGTATGCTTATTCTCCAGTCATCTGGGATATGCCTTTCTCTCCATACTGCAATTAGTACCCTCAGGAGCCATTTCTCCCGTAGCTCACCCAGCATCTTTATCATATCTGCTGTGACCTCATTTGAGCCCTCAGCTTCCCCTGACTTTATCTTTCTTAGTGCTGTTCTTACTTCTTCTAAGCTGGGCTCCTCTTCTACTCTCATTGTAGGCTGTTTCTGGGGCAGTACCGCTTTTGTGGGGTTTTCTTCATTCAGAAGCTGCTGGAAATACTCCTTCCATCTGCCTTTGATGTCCTGTGGGCTGGTGAGCAGGTTGTTGCTGGCATCCCTTATGAGGGGTGTCTGACTATCTTCTTTATCTTTCTGTCTTTGCCTTGCAACCTGGTATAGTTTCTTTGTGCCCCTTACTGAGTCACTTTCCAGAACTTGGTACAGTGCCTCCAATGCCCTATTCTTTGCTATTGCAACTTCTTTCTTAGCCAACCAGTAGTCCTTCCTAGCCTGGTCAATCTTTTCTGTCTCCCACTTCTTCCTGCACTCCTTCTTTCTTTTGATGACTTCCTGGATTCTGCATTCCACCACCAGCTTTCCTTATGTACCTTATTTCCATACCTGGCTCGGCCACATATCTTTTCTGTAGTCCTAACACATGCTATTTTTAGGCGCTGCCACTCTTCTTCAACTCCACTTATTTCCTCCTCTTCTTGGGGTGCTAGAGCCCTGAGTAATTCCTTGAACTGCTGTACTTTCTTCTCCAGTCAACTTCCAGATCTTCAGCCTGGTCTCTGTTGACCTTAGAGCCTTCTCTGACTACTGCTTGCAGCTGATTGTGGCAACTAATGGTTTATGCTGTGGACTGACTGTTTCACTGGAGATGACTTTGCAATCCTAAATTCTACCCCAGTGCCTTTTCCTTACTAGGAGGAAGTCTACCTGAGTTGCATGTTGGCTAATCTTGTATGTAATCTTGTGACTGTCTCTCTTTCTGAACCATGTGTTTGCTACTATCAAGACATTTGCCAGACAGACGTCTAGAATGGCTTCTCCTTCTTTATTCCTGTTGCCCCAGCCAAGTGGACCCAGGCAGTCCTCATATCCTGTTCTTTTTGTCCTTATATGTGCATTTAAGTCACCCATTATCAACACCAATTCATGTTGTCCTGCTTTATCTATTAGGTCCTGCAACTACTGTCTGAATGCACTCGTTTCCTCACTATCACAACCCTGCTGTGGGGTATAGGCTGAGATTATGAATATGCTCTATCCTTACATTGGAGTCTGATAGCCATGTGTCTGTCAATAATTCTGATGACATCTCTCACCACAATTCCTACACCATTTCTAGCCCATCCACCACCTGAGTAGTAGAGCCTGGATTCCAAGCCAAATGGCTTTGTTGCACTGCCCTTCCATCTTGGATACATAGGATGTCCAGTCTCCTCCGTATCATCATGTCATCCACTTCCAAGCTGTGTCCTATCAGTGAACCTACATTATTCATAGCAATTCACAGTTCAAGTTTGGCAGGTTGGTTGGTTTTACTTCCAGCTTTCACTCAACAGAGCTATCCCAGGTAACCCAGGCTGGGCAACTAGACACCGGTCGGCCAATAGCTTATTGACCCAGGGGTGCTGGGCTTTATGGTGGGCACACACTGGCCAATAGGGGCACATACACCCCTCCCACTGTTAGGAAGGATCCCTGGTGTGGGTCAGAGAATAGGTCGGGTCCTCAACTCACTTATCACTGGTAACTACCCATGCCCATTTTTGTCAACAGTCAACATGACCTAATCACCTAGAGACATATTTTACACCATTGAGTGGCTAGCCCTGCCATGGTGCACAGTCTGTGATCCAGTAGATGCCCAAAGTGGTTGGTCTGTGCAACTCTTCTCCCTATTGGGTACCATGTAGAGTCTGTGCTGTTGCCTACAGCTCCATTCATTGGTGACCTTTAGATGGAAACACTCAGCATGTTTTTCAGACATGGGAGAAACCCCACGGAGACACAGAGAGAACATGCAAACTCCAAACAGGCATTAGTCGGAGGTCAGGATCGAACCTTGTGCATTGGAGGTGAAGACCATAACCACTAAGCCATCTGGTCTCTGTGTTGTATATGTACAGCACAATGGTATAGCTTTTAGTGCTGTCACCTCACAGCAAGAGGTTCTGTGGTTCATTTCTTGGATGGGTGTGTGGAGTCTACATGTCCTCCCTGCATTTTTGTACATTTCATCTGGGCATTCTGGTTTCCTCCCAAGTTACAAAGACATGCATCTGGAGTATTTTTACCCAGGCCTGCATTGAAAATAGGATCTGCCCTAGTCAGACTTTCCCAGTAAATACATGTTTTATATATATATATATATATATATATATATATATATATATATATATATATACATACACAAACGTAACATTTGAATGCATTATAGGATCATAGGAAGTTACTAGGCTAATGGCCCTAGGGCCCTTACAAGCCTAGCGAAGTTCTACCCTTATTTCCATGATCAGTACCTATTGCCTTTGCCCAAGAGGGACACAGATGGAACCCCTGGGATGAATTTATGGTTACCCATCGAATCATTCAGATTGCATTTGAAGAGGACCAATGAAATGCTCTGTTTGACTTGAGGTGTGAGTCTGTTGCAAAGGTGTGGTAACCTCTGGGAGGCAAATCTGTCCCTCCAGCAGGTTCTATTAATGTCACATATACCAGATTAGGGTTTTTCATTGGCCGTGGTGGTGCAGCAGTTAGCGTTGTTGCCTCACAGCAAGAGCCTCTCCGGTTCGATTCTCAGCTGGAGTGCCTTCTCTGCAGAGTCTGCATGTCCTCCCCGTGGTTGCTAGAACTTTAAAGACATGCAGGTTGGTGCGTGCGTGAATGGGTGTGCCTTCTCTGAAGGTTGAGCACCGAGCACCTCGGCACCGTAAAAATCCACTGCCAATGATAAGCAGACGGGTGATCCACTGTGGCAACCCCTAACCTGGAAAAGCCGAAATACAGCAACAACCAGATTAAGGTTTTTCGAGCGAGTAACCCATGTAACATTTGGACTTACAGATATGCAGCATTTCCAATAAAGCAGGGTCAGAGATTGCCTTGTATGCAAGGCAGAGATCACCTCTGAGTAGTTTTTATGAAAAAAGTGACAGTGATTTCAGCCGATCCAAGTAGGACAGATGCTAAAGACCTTGAATTTTCCTTTCCAGCAATTGGAGAGACTTTGTGGTCTCTCCAATTGCTGCAGGTGCTTGGAAAGGTACACACCAAAAGTGGTGTTGTACTCAATTATTGGCCTGATGAGGGAAGAGTACCGGGAGGATATAACTTCATTTTTTCTGGAGTCAATGCCCTTGCTTATGAGATGAGCAATATGGAATGCCTTTTTTACCACTATGGAGACATGGTGATCAAAGGTAAGGTTGCGGTCAACTTGTGTCTCCAGGTGTCTCAACGCTGAGTGCATACTTAAGGTGTTGCTATTGATGTAGTAGTTAGCAGGAACGTCATTCTTACAGAAGGGGATGATAATACATTTTTTTTGCATTGAGTTTAAGACTATGACTTTGGCACCAAATGTTTTGTTTGTGTAAGACCCTCTTGTAGGATGTTCCCAATTTGCAGTCATCATTAACTTTGTCAGCCACAGGCTTTTAGGTTTTGCTTGAACTTCAGAGAAATAGATTCCAAAAAGTAGAGATCTCAGGACGGAACCCTGTGGAACACCCCTGGTTACAGGTCTACTGTTGAAGGTGGATTTCCCCTGTTTTGACTACATGGGTTCTATCAGTGAGCCAGTTAGTAACCCATATAACAATAATAAGGCTTGATACCAAGCTGGCTGAGTTTGTCAATGATGCCTGAGTGAGGGATAGTGTCAAATGTCTTGGCTTAACTCTAGGTAGGCTGTATGCACAGATTCCCCCTAGTCTAGGGCCTTGGTAACTGTCTTGAAGAAGTCCACCAGGTTTAGCAGGCATGAGTTCACTTTGACAAATCCAAACTGAGTAGGGTCAAGTATTTGGGGATTACCTATATCTTTGCTGATAACGTCCAGTGCTTAGACTATGATTGAAAAGAATACCCAATGGTGTTGCTAATTCTTGTTGGAGCTCATGTAGGACACGGCCTGGGGTATGGTAGTATAGATGCTGTGGTTTTGGCCTTAGAGAGGGCATTTATGACCTGCTGTTATACAAGGTAGGAGTATGTGTGGTGGGGACAGGGGAGCGAAGTTTTCACAAAACCTGCCAGCCAACTGTCCACAGGGTCAGTATATGTGGTAACATTAACTACCAGTTTGGCACATATCTGGGCCTTTCCTTTTATACAGATGTACCTAAAGAATGCCTTATGGTTGTCCTTAGTTGAGGAAGCTAATTTGGATTTATAATTTGCTTTGGGGGACTTAACAAGAAGTCTTATTTGCTTGTTTATGCTGAGGATGGAGTGTTTCCAGTTTAGGGATTGCTCCCTCTTACTCTTAGACAGCAATTTCTTCCTCTTATTGTAAAGCCTGTTAATGGCATTTGTCCACCAGGCAGGTTTGCTTTAACTTGAAGAAATTGTTTTGGTCTTATCAAGTACAGCCAAGTTCATAGGTTAATACTAGGCTATCTGTCCTAGGGCATTTATAAGCCTAGCCAGAATGTGTTTGGCTTTCGCCACCCATTTTAAATTTATTTTGCTATGCCCTTTTTCAAGGTTAGTATACTGTGCCTCTGTCTAACAGTGACACAGAAGTGATACCCGGGCTAAACCTACGATCTCCCATCCACTCATCAATATTCCTCTTGAAGAGAGTCAATGAGGGACTCTGCCTAACCTGGACTGGGATTTTATTCCAGAGTGAAGGGAGCCTCTGGGTTATGAATCTGTCCTCCAGCATGTCCTATTTATCTCAGTGCTGAGGTTCAAGTCTCTCGTAGCTCGATGGGATTTGGATTTTCTGAGGTGCAGCATGTCCATTAATTCCGGGTTGGACATGGCTTTATACGTCAGGCACAGATCGCCTCTAAACAGGCGATATGCCACTGAGTAGAGCTGGAGTTTCTTTAACCAGGCAGCATATGGCATCTGTTTGAGCCCTTTGATCCTCTTGGTGAGGTACTTTTGGGGTCTTTCCAGTTGCTGCAGGTATCTGGTAAGGTACATCCCAAAAGGGGCATTGTACTCAATTATGGGCCTGATGAGGGATGAGTAAAGAGGCACGATGACCTCCCCTGATCTAGATGTGAATCCCTTCATGATTAGGTGGACTATATAAAATGTTTTTCTAACCACTTTGGCCATGTGGTTGTCAAATGAGAGATTGCTATCAACTTGGGTCCCCAGGTCCCTAATTACTTCTTCTGTACTTAATGGATTACCACCTATGTGGTAATTTGTGGGCACTTTGTTTTTGCCAAAGGGGATGACTGTACACTTTTTGGCATTTAGCTTGAGGCCATGGCTCTGGCACCAGTTGCCTGTTTCTATGAGGCCCTTTTGGAGGTTGCTTGTGTCAGCTGGAGAGTCGATTATGGTGCCCAGTTTGCAGTCATCTGCGAACTTGACCAGCCACAGTCCTTCCGTGTTGGCCTGTACCTCCGAGAAATATATACCGAACAAGAGAGGTCCCAGGACTGAGCCTTGTGGGACACCACTTGTAACTGGTTTGGAGTCTGACATGGCTCCAGCAATTCTAACCATGTGGGTTCTGTCCTTGAGCCAGTTTGCAATCCATCTAGTGACATAGGTGTTTATATTTAAGCTGGTGAGCTTATCTATAATGCCCGAGTGGGGTATTGTATCGAAGGCTTTTGCGAGGTCCAGGTAGGCTGTGTGGACCAACTTCCCCTCGTCAATGGCCTTGGTAACTGTTTCAAAGAAATCAACCAGGTTTAAGAGGCAGGATCTGCCCTTAACAAAGCCGAACTGGGTAGGATCCAGTGTCTGTAGGTCCCCAATATCTTTATTTATGTGGTCCATGATGATCATTTCCATAGCTTTGCAGACCAAGCTAGTCAGGCTTATGGGGCGATAGTTTCCAGGATCCGTTGAGGCACCACCTTTATGGAGAGGGACCGCTGTTGCTGTACGCCACTCTTTGGGCACATATCCTGTATTAAGGCTGAGATTGAACAGTAGTTTTATGTTTGGGTTTAGCTCTTCTTGGAGTTCATGTAGGACGCAGCCCGGAACACCGTCTGGTCCCATTGATGCTGTGTTTTTTGCTTTGGAGAGGGCAGCTCTTACCTGAGCATCTCAGATGTCAGGGGGGCAGCACTCTGCTGGGATGGATATTTGCCCTTTTGGTGGGGAGGAGGGGGAGAAGTTTGCGCTGAACCTGTCAGCTAGGATGTTGGCAATGTCTATGGGTTCAGTGTATTTTTTGTCATTTTGGACTAATTCTGAGCATATCTGGGAATTACCACCCAGGTTCCTAACATAACTAAAGAAAGCCTTGTGATTATCCTTAGTGTCCTGTGCAATTTTTCTCTCAAAGCTGGCCTTAGACAATTTTATGAGTGCCCGTAGTTTTTTGCTAATACTGATCAGTGATGCCTTCCCTTTTTGGGATTTTGCTCTAAAGTCAATTCAGTTACACAGGTGTTTGTATAAAGCATTGGTGCAAAACTCAGCATAGTTGTTAGTTCCATCTGAGAGGGGAGACGCAGTGAAGCCATTTATACCATCCTGTCAGAGGTTATAATTCTCATTTGGAGAAGTTTCTTTAGTTTAGTTACTGTTTGGGGGGGGGGGTGTAGGTTTGATAGTTACTTCAAATGATACTGATCTGTGATCAGACCTCATAGTGGGGGTGCTACAGTGGTCCCCCATATTGGTAAGCACCAGATCCAGGATGTTGGTACCCTTTGTTAGGGTTGTCAACAAGCTCATCCAGGGCATGGGAGTTAAAGTCGAGGAACCTTTGGGCAAGTGAGTTTGAGCACGAGTAATTTACCCAGTCAATGGATGGGTAGTTAAAGTCACCTAAAACGATGGTGTTTGGATGTATCTTGATAGACTCAAGTAGATCCAAATATGCAGAGTGGGTGTCTGGATTCATGGAGGGGGTCCTGTAGCTAGCAATGACTTGAATAGGTGTCCTATCAACTGTTAATTACATCTGAGGTCTCTCTCCAGGAAATCGTACTGTTTAACCAATCTGGAGGTGTATTTATCTTTAAGGACTTTTGATACACCGCCTCCTTTAGTTTTCACACATTCTGTTCATGGTTTGAACATGTGGAAGGAGGTGTAACCTGGTACGGCTGGAGTTCTATCCACAGCCTTGAACTAGGTCTCCATGACTGCACTAATGTCTGTGTCTTCCAAGGTGAGGACTGCTTCCAGTGAGTGCAGTTTCTTGTTAAGACTCCTGACGTTTAGCAGCATAACATTCAGGTTGTTTTTAGATTGAGTTTTTACGGAAGGAATTTTGTCCTCAAGACACTACTAAAAGAGGCACTATGGAGACGGCAACAGCCTTAGCTAATATATGAAATCTGGGACCCTATCATAAGATCGAAGTTTTAAAACTTTGAATCTTATAATGGAGATCGTCGTATAGCATGGAAAGGGAAGCTTTCTCTTTTCTGCACTGTAGTGCGATCTTGGAGTTGGTATATTTAAGTAGTGGAGGTGTGGGGGGTGCAGGGGGGCTTGCCCCCCTGCTTAGAGAATTTTTTTTTTTTTTACTTTTTTTATTTTATTTTCGATGTTCCAAGACTTTGATCAATAAAGTTTGACCTTTAATGATTCGAGGTTTTGGAACTTCGATCATATGATATAGACCCATGAAATGCTTGGGGTGACAGATGAAGACCTTCTCTAGCAAAGCATCAGTGTCTGTCAATCATGTCATCCCAGGCTGACAGATACTGGATCCCCTTAGAATGACACCAGAAACTAAGCCAATTATTGAAGTCCATCATTTTCTGTTTGTATTGAGGCATCATCCTAGGTTAAGGTAAAACGCTGCTTAAGGCTAGGGACATACCTGTCTGAGACACATAGTCTGAAACCTCAGTCATGTCTCTCTTCATATAGCCACAGAGGTACATCTCAAGTCATTCACACCAACATGGACTATGACAGAGTCATAACAGTGCCTGTTGTTGATAGACTTGAGTGCATGTGTGATATGGTGTATCCTGGCAGTTGACAGACAGCTGACCATGACCTTTTCCTTATCCAGCCTTATGAGAAGGAAATCTGTGTGTCTCATGATGGAATCATCTATGAGTAATATATTTGGTTTTGTGTTTTGCCTTAAGGTCTTGACAGATGAGACTGTGTCATGGGAGGTGTTGTGTACTGTGCTCTCCAGAGGAAGTATTATGTAGCGTGCTTGTGTTTGTGAGGTCTCTATTTAGGTATGTTTCTGGTGAGGGTCTCTGCATATGTAGGTATGTGTGATGTGGGTTTGGGTGGAGTTGGAGGTGAGGTGTGCATGCTGACAACCCACTCTTTGTCATATGTACTGACTGATGTGTGAGACAGCATGGATTTAAGGTTCTTAATATAGTTGCATCTCTCACATGTTTAATTTGTGTGAATTATGAGTAAAGGGTTGTTGGTGAGCATGAGGCAGTTGTTGCACTGCCTCAGGATGCCAAGTCAACAAAGGTGGCTGGAGAAAGTGTGGGAAATTGATTGTCCATAGTGTTAGGTAAATTTATACGGTCAGGAAAAAAGGTCACGCTTAGTAATGGCTAGTCGGTGAGAGGTGTGTTGGTACCTCTGAGGCTAGGCTTAGTGTTCCACCTGACAGTAGAGCCGATCCATGGAAAACCTCAGGAAGACCAGCAACAAAGTGCTAAGTGAAAATTTAACAAGCAAAATGTTTGCACTGTGCATTCATTGAACCGGAACTCACTCAACTGAAGGTTCGGAAACATGGGTTAGCCATTCATAATTCGACATCCTGTGGTTGTCAAACCTTCCTTTGAAATTTTAAATGTACATCATTTCTCATACCATACCACTTGTGCTGATAGTGTTTTTCATTTTCTATCATGCCATTAGATTTTGTAAACGTTTGCTATAATTCTTTTAAATTTTAGTTACTGCATGACTACGTATTAAATGTTAGTCAAATGTGGATAATGACATAAATTATAGGAGTTTTGAATTTTAGCTAAAGAATTACATGAAAAATGGTAAAATAATTTTACAGTGGTCCCTCATCAGTGGAAGCTGCAGAGAGTGGTAGATTCAACTGATAATTTGCAGGCCAATGAATTACTCATGTCTTTGATTAGCAGATGGCCTAATACATGGCAACAAGAGTGTAACTATTCAGCTTTAGTAAGGAAGATACTCTGTAACTAAATATTAATACAAATTCAGTCATTGTCATGGCTGGTCTACATTATCGAGTCACCCACAAAGATGAAATAAATTAATTCCCACAGTGTAGTTTACTGAAAAAGGTGAATGTCAATCAGTGGCATATCCAGGTTTCAGTATTGGCTGGAATACAGCAAATGGATGGCGGGCGATACTGTGCATGATAACTTGCACATACCACTTTGCAAGCCTAATGTTTGATTGATAATTACCATGCTAATCTAATAACATATGTGCATGTCAGTTTGCAGGCAGTTTTGAATCTGTTATCTCTTTCATAGTACACTTGGCTACTTTATGCTGGCTCGGGGATTATAAGTCAGAGGTTCATGTCTAAGCAGTAGTCTTGGCAGTGAAGAAGTCAGATGGAAAGGGAAAGGGGAAAGAGTGAATGACAAACATTAGCTGGCCAACTGCACGTGCAGGAAGCCTATTCAGCTACAGTGCAGACACACACACAGGAGGCTAGCTGTTGCAACAAGGCAGCATGAAGGGATGTGGACAAGCACCCATCAAACATCAGTTTTGAGTGATGTAGTCATGGATTGCATACACAGCGTATGCAGGAGTCTGTTGCTTGGAGTGGGAATGTTGCATTTCCCAGGCTGTCACAAAATAGGTCACAGGCTAAGGACAATCACAATGACTTCTTGAGCTATGCCCAAAACCCTGTAAGCTCATTATTTTCTCTGAAAAAGTCACCAAAGCATCAGATAGTGGTTATGCAATACATACAACATATCTGAACCCTGCTAACGCTTTTGTCACTATTGCCTATGTAGGTATTAATGACAAACATAAATAACTTATAAATATAAATCATTCTGGAGTACAGTGCATAGTTAACTGGCTGTCTGAAGGAACCCATGCAGCTTGAAGTTACATGCCACTTCTGAAGGCAAATAAAATTACATTTGGTGTGGCAGGACTAAATCCTTTACATATAACAATGGCATGAATGAAAACCATGTTAAAGGAAAGAAAACCAGTCTTACTCTTCAACTTTGCCTTTTCCTGCATCAGTTCAAAATATCTGACTAAATCTACCCTGTAATAAATAAACTGGCGTTCAGGGTGAGGTGCTAGGTACCAAGAAGCCATCAGTTTATAGATGATTTGGGGAGCATTTTAGAGCTTTTTTTTCCTAAGCTTTTGATCCATTGTTGGCTTCAACCAAAAGTATGCAAAGACTTTTCAATACTATGTTTTCAGTTCATTTCAATGAAATAATAAGTTACAGACAAGTTTTAATGCTCAAAACTGACCAAACACCAGTTCACAATGAAATGAGACAACAAATGTTTTATTAAGCCCACCATTGAGAACCAACCCCACAGGCACATATCTCACAAAGCACTGAAAGAAACCCAAACAAATTTAATGTTTCCTCAACAATAAACATCTCAGATGTCACTACCCCTAGATACTCTGATAAGAGTAAAAGACCAGTTCCTCTACAAAGTATTCTACAAATCACTGACAGGGTTTTGTCCACACAAGTTCCCAAGCTATGAATGACCCAGTGCTGTAAGAACACCTTCATCATAATAACACTAGTTATAAACTTGTACTATCACCTCAACAATTCCAGATGGCAGGAACAAGTACCTTACCTAATGCATTCCACATTTTTAAGACAGGTTGACTTTACATATCAAGCCAAATGTATTTATCTTGCAATCTGTAAAACTGGTTTGGACAACTCTAAGAATTCAGTATAAAATTAATTTCATTCATTATACCTCCTTACTCTCTCCTTCAGTTTCTTCCTTTCTTCTATCAAATTCTCTTCCTTGACTTTATTAATATACCATAAGCCTGTTTTCCCCTCATTTCATATTGCAGTTACTGTTTGTATTAGACTAACTTACCTGTAATTTCTCTACAAACTGTATAAAATTTCTCTATTAAAAGACTGTCGTAACTTGTATTGGTTCTTAACCAATATTTATATTTTATCATTAATTTGTTATAATTATTTAAACTGCAGATGTTTTTCTTTTATTTTTGCATATTGTAAAATTATTGTTCTGGAATAGTTTTGTAAAAAAATGGAGCTTTTCTCCCTGGGCCTCTGCTGAAAATGGGCTTTTAACCAGTCAGACTTTCTCAGTAATCAAATGTCAATCAATAAATAAATAAAAAACAAATCCATTGCAACACATTATCAGCCTACAAAAAGAACATGGATGATTGGATAAGTATTCTCAAATTTACCCCAGTATGAACTGACCGGGGGTATTGGCAAGGCATTAATAATTGCAAGACTAAATTGCCTTGAAACTCATATCAGTCCTAGAAATATTCTGGAATATTGAGAGAATAAGGAATAAAACTCATACAACAGTATTCATGAGATTGTGTGAGTCTTGGCTCATTTACTCAGAGCTGCTTATCATCTGACAATGACAGCATAGACTCTGAGAGATTTTGTTAACATCAAAAGCCATCCTTGTCAAGAAAAACAAAATGAAGCATCATTTTGCGGGTCTATATTAGATGATCGAATGTTTAATAGTTCGAATTAGTAAAGATCAACCTCCAGTGATCGAACTATTAAAACATCGAACTGTTTTAAAAAAAAAAAAAACTTAATAAAAACAGAAACTAAATGGTGTAGGCAGGGGGCAAGCCCTCCTGCACCCCCCACACCCCCTGCTACTTAAATATACCAACTCCGAGATCATGCTACAGTGTAGAAAATGGAAATCTTCAGTTTCCACACTGTATTGCACTGAAGTTCTATCTCGGAGTTGGTATATTTAAGTAGCTGGGGTGTAGGGGGTGCAGGGGGCTTGCCCCCCTGCCTACACCCTTTAGTTTCTCTTTTACTTATTTTTTATTTATTTTTAAATCAGTTTGATGTTTTAATAATTTGATCAATAAAGGTCTACCTTTAGTGATTTGAACTATTAAACATTCGATGAACTGATATAGACCCTCATCTTGTTTTCATTATACCGTGCAAGATTTATGTGCTATTTATTATTTCTTGGTACTTTAAAGTTGCATTTAAATAAATAAATAAATAAATATTTTCTAACTGCTGTAATGGCTGCTGTTCTGTGTTTAAATACACTGTACCTTTTGTTTGTTAGTACTGGGCATATGTTTGTGGCTTCTTAATACCTGGGCTCTAAACCAGTCATTTTACATTAAGAGGCTCAAAGTCTGCATTCATGTGGCAGGAGTGGGCTGATTTCACCTATATGAGCTGAAAATTGCTGGTGAAAAGCTTATTGTGTGTTTAACTGGTTGGCCTTGGGGCACAGCTAGTGTAAAACTCTCTTTTTCCTGCTAGTATATTAGCCTTGCATTTGCACAAAGCTTCTTGTCATGCAGCAGCGTTTAGTGGTACCTTTTATGTACACAATCACCTTAAGTTGGAATTTTCCTATAAAAACTACCTTGGAATTTTACCTCAGACCTACACTACTCACCGAGCAACTAGTTTGTGTGGTGAGCATAATTTCTGCATTTAGTTAGGATTATTTAGGTCTAGATTACAGTATCACAGCACCTATGACTATCACTGCTCAGAGAGCGTCTGGTTTGGGCACTTGGCAGCATTGTTGTATAGGTTAGGTGTAGATTATTCCAAGTAAGCACCCGTCCTTCACCTGGTTACAAACACCATCCACTCCTATCCTTTGCAAAGTATACTTTAGGACATGTAACCATGGGTAGGCACTTTTCAGCTCTCACTGCATCAAACTTGGTGGACATGGACATCCTGAGGCAATGTAGTACTTGCCTTATGTGCACTAACATCCACTTAATTCTGGAACAAACAAATACAGTATGTGAGAGGTGTTACTCACTGAAAATGCAGACTAGACTTTTACATATAGAAACAAAAAGCAACAGACAGATTGTCAACAACAAATACACACCACTCACTACACCCACAAAGAATCAGATACAGAAACTCACATTTACAGAGGTGCTCATATGTAACTCACCCAAATCCCAAAGGATATTATATATAGCAATATATGTGAAGTACAATGTTAACTTGTTACTACGGTTTGATTACTTTTGTATAAAAGTAAATTTGCCTATGTCACAAGTGATAATTCAATAAAGGTGTTTAAAAAAAAATCTGAGTAAACTTCACGATGTAGGGTTTTGTGACAGAGCTCCTGCAATATCTGGGTCAGATCTAGTGACCACAAGCTATGAAACAATGATAAAAATCTCAGTAAACTTGTAGGTATATGGCTTTGTGACAGATCCCCTGCAATATCTGGGTCAGATGTAGTGACTGCAAGCTATGAAACAATGAGAAGGAAGATAGTGACTGAGTGTAAGAAGAGACAACACTAAACAAACTGACAGTGGAAGTAAATAATACTATCTACACAAAGGTGAGTATACACACCTCTGCCACTCTATTGATCTACTCTACTCTCACCACCCTTTGCAAAGTCATGACATTACCAACTTTAGACCTATAGCAAAACTACCCCCTCTACAGAATACTTGAAAAATATGTTCAAAAACAAATGCTAAACTATCTCCTGCAGGATGAACTCATAATCACTTCACATGGCTTCCGTCCTTCCCATAGTACTAAAACTGCACTCTAACCGATAGAGAAACTGAATAAAACAAAATTGCTTCTGGAAACACCAGAAAAAAGGACAAGGCTGAAGATCATAAATTCAAGTTGAATAATAAGCCACTTCATTTCAGTAAAATCAAATTACAATTTACTGTCAATAAAATTAGAGATAATGGCAAAGTAGTCTTGTCCTTATTCATACATAGACTTGTCTAAAGCCTTCTACAGTTTGTCACAGTAAATGTCTACTTAAAATGTTCTCATTAGGTCTCTCTCAGCCAACTTCTCTACAGTTTTAAAGTTACCTATCCAACAGGTATCAGTCATTAAAATGGCACTCCCTCCTCTCCCCATACCTCACAGTCACCACCTGTGTACCACAAGGCTCTATCCTTGGTCCCCTGTTCAAAAAAATCAAAACTTGTGAAAAGCTATAACAAAGTAGCTACGTTTGAAGCAAATACCCTTTCAGAAACCAGCCACTGTATAGCACTCAAAAATCTAAAATGATCAGAACTTCCTCAACAGCTAGCATATACACAGCTTCATACCACTTATAAAATTATCCAGAATCCATCTGCTTGTTCTGCAATAACTAACGTTCTACACAACTATGTTCCTAGTATGTCCTTATGAACCGATGACCAAAAACTCCTGCCTGTCCACAAACCTATCAGATCTGCTGGCCATTGTCTGTATTTACACCATGTTGCTAAAACCTGAAACTCCTTATCTCTAGTCATCAGGTCAGTACCATCACTCTCATTCTCCAAAACCATTATGAAAGACCACCTAGCCAAAAGCTGGGTCTGGTCTCACTCAACACCAGGATAAACTATATCTCTGAATGTGGAGAAATAACAATTCATACCTTAACATTTCCTTACTCTCCCTTATTCACTCACTTCTTTAAGTCTATCAGTTTCTCTCCCTAGGCTATTTCTCCAAATATACCATAAGCTTGCTTTTCTCTCACTTCATATTGCAGTTCTTATTTGAATTATACTAACTTACCTTGAATTTCTCTATAAACTTGCTAAAATTTTTGAAAGTATTAAATGATTGCCATAAAGCTTGTATCCATTCCTAACCAAGGTTTTCATATTATGTCTAATTTGGAATAATTATGTAAACTGTATCTGTTTTTGTATTACTGTTAAAGACTGTAAAACTATTATTCTTATAATGTTTTGTAACTCTTAGGAGCTTTTCTCCTCAGTCCGCAGCTGAAAATGGGTTCCGACCCAGTTGGACATTCCTGGTAAGCAAATGCCAATAAAGAAAACATCCACAATTAAGTACTACACAACAGCAAACAAACCATCAAAAAAGTCCTGATAAATGAATCTGTCTATTGTCATCCTCTTGATCAACAGTACTACTTATCAGCTGTCTTAATAGTAAAACAAATAAAAGAATAATCCATGTCATGGCATCACTAGACTTCTCTCAAGCTCTTAAAAATAAAAAATCCTGACTAAGCTGTTGGACAGTGATCCAAAAGTATGCGATGGATTTTAATGATTGTTCTTATAAACCTAGAAAGTTGGTAGAATAAGAATTCTTGTGTTAGCAGGCATCTAAAACTCTACTGTATGCCATTACTTAGTTACTGCAATACACAGAGAATTGCCATGAAAACACACATTTTGTGAGGAGCAGGCCAAAAACAGGAGTCAAATGGACATTATGCAAAAATCTGGACAGCTGAGAGGCATGAGTGTTCCAAAATTGGAAAAACGGACCAACTACATGTGAATGGAACTGATTCTGAAACTGAAAAATATTCATAAAGATCAAAAGTAATGAATTGGTCAGCTGTAACTCTGCTGAAATTAATGTAGTCAGCCAGACAAATGTCTACAAGTAGTTACTGTCTGTGATGAAAATGCACTTCGTAAATGCCCTGTAGTAACTAATGTGATATATTTGCCAGTTCCGTAAGATCGGTAATGGTTATGTTTTTGTTGTTGCGCTTCCATCACTTATATAACTTATCTAAAAAAATGCACTTACTGACTGCATACAGTAACTAATGTGATCTGGGTAGGATCTGTAATTTACGCCTTTGCTGCTGCTGCCTTATGCCCTTCCATCACCCACTTTACTTATTTAAAAAAAAAATACACTTCCTGACAGCCTTACAGTAACTAGTCCTATCTGTTTGCCGGTTCCATAAAATCGGTAACTTTTAACACTTTTGCTGCTGCCCTTCTGTCACCCACTTTTTATAAGAAAATGACAGTTATCACCTGACAGTCAAATCACAATGCCCAAGTGGTTGGATTATTTAATTCAACAAATTATACGTGCACAAATGAAGACATAAGCAGAATGACATTGTTTAGGGGGGTGCAAATTGCAGTTGCATTCTAAATTTGCAGCAGCGGCATTCACTACAGTCAAACATGCATCAGAAAGGAAAGAAAAAATAAACTATTTCATTTAATTTTCCTCTGCATAAGTTACATGTACTGTATGGCTGAATGTGGCTATTTAGGAAAGCATAGCTCTTATGGAAAGTACTAAATTACAAAGAGTAATTTTCGTATTTTTTAAGATAATATCCTATGTCATGTAAATGGAATGTGGTTAATAGTGTATTTGCTCTACAATACGTCTTTACACTTTGATACATAGGCAAGTATCTGAGATGCAGATCGAGATGCTTTCTGAACAACATGTAAATGCAAAAGAATGGCTCAGGCTAACTAGTATTTCCTTAACTGCTATGCTTTTTCATCATGTGCGCATTTGTACTCCCTGGTCACACGGGAGCATAGTTAAAAAAAATAAAGTACTAAGTTCAGCTTTCAGCACCTAAATACTGAAGTAAGTAATGCACTTGCACTGCAAATGCTGATAGAAGGATACATTTTGCATCAGCTCATATTGGCTGATTATATGAAAAAGTATAGCAATGCGCTGGCAATTATGTAGTGACTGCACTCGGTGACGTACTGAAAAGCTAACATAATTTAATGGCCTAAATATGACACTGCTGTTATACTGAGACGGAAAACATCAACAATCCACACATGCTGTTCACTTTCAGGTGACTGAACCCGGAGTGGTTTGCTGCCAAATGCTGATAGCAAATGGCAATTTAATGAGTTAGAACTGGTAAGGATGTCGGAAAGAAATAGAAACAAAGATAGTTAACTGCTGCTACTGTACTTCAAGACCGTTAGTGTTTTGAAGATCAGGCTTAGTAAACTAAAGGTTTAGAGTAGACATAAGTAAATGATTTACCAGGGGAAATAACTAATTATGATGTTGTATGTTGATTCAAGCAAGTCCATTGAAAAATCATTAAGCAGTACTGCGTGAAACAGGGGAACGCAAATATAGGTTGGTATCTTAGTCCACAGGGAACAAAAACAGGACTGGACTAGAGCACTTGCACACATTAGAAGGAAAGGCATGGAATGGGTGGGAATGTAAAACGTCTTTCACCTTCGGTCCAAGACAAGATGCCGAGTTTAGGAACGAGATAGCGTCCCTTTAAGGTAAGTAAATCCGCACACACACACACACACACACACATATATATATATATATATATATATATATATATATATACACACACACACATATATATATATATATATATACACACACACACACACACACATATATATACATATATATATATATATATATATATATATATACATATATATATATATATATATATATATATATATATATATATATATATATATATACACACACACACACACTCTGTCTATATACAGAGATGTGTGTGTGTGTGTGTGTGTGTGTGTGTGTGTGTGTGTGTATGCACATATTTTTTTTTCCAAAACTAATCCCATAGCTTTTATTAAATATGTTAGACTTTTAAAAATGCTAGATATGGCTAAGAAGTAGATTTTGATCACTGCATATAAAATAGGGCATACATCTATAACACATTTTTTTCTTGGAAACAAATGTTAAGATATATATTTAATATGCATAAGCAAACAAACACTATACTTTAATATACAGTACAATTGTCTCACAAAAGTAATTATTTTAATGGAAATGGTGTGGACCGATACAGACATGTGATGATTAATGTCAGATTAGGGCCTTATGGGTCATCTAGTCTTTCACTGGTTTATTGGAAGTCTTATTTTTCTTGTCTGAGTTGGGGAGTAGATATGAAGGCTGAACCATGATGTCTCTTTTCAATTTAAAACCTAGTTTTAGATAATATTCAAAAATAAAACCTTAAAGAATATTTGAAACAAAAGGGAAAGCAAAACTAATAAGAATCAATAAATATATAACTATGAAGCAGCTTAAAACAAGTAGACAACTTGCAGAGAAAAGCTTACAATAAACTGCTGTAAATAATTGATTTAGTAGAAATAAAAGAATATCTTTTAGTAGCTATAAGAATTTTTTTATAATTCCAGAAAATGAAATGCAAGGACAAATGAATGTTATTTGAATTTTAATACTATAAAACTGTACTAAGAAGAACAAATTAACGTTATCAGAGCTAAGAAGCATTAACTAAGCAAGCTTCAAGATACATTAGGAGAGTTATAATGTTAGGTAAACTACAATAAAAAGCAGATCTGAAGGCAGTCTTGGTGGAAGAGTTCATCAGGTACCAGAGCTACCTTTGACATGAGTGGCCTTCACTACCAGTTTCTATTACATCCAGGTGCCTTCTGCAGAGACAATTTTGTTAGGTTATCTAATAGTGCATAACCCAGCAGCCCATCTCCAGTCCTTAGTAATATGACCCTACATTTGCTCCATGCATTCTTCAATTTAGGTCAGTGTTGAGGACCTTAATACTACTTAGAGATGTCTGTTTAAATGACTAGCTGCTATGTTTTCTATTAAAAATTATATGCTTACTTGTATCATATATGATCCTCCCTTGTTATATTTCATGATTGTGTAACCTAGTTTTCATTCATCCCTTTTACAGAAGTAGCATCCGTGCTTGCACTCCACAAATTTCCTAAGGTACTTGACAGTTTTTTATCGTATCTCACCTATGCTTCATTCCCTCAATAGCATACATGCTAAGTTCTTTCCATTTAAGTTTATATGGCATCTATATGGCATCTGAGGAGATCTATGCACCTCTTTTATTGCCATACTGATAGCTGCATATATAAAGTTTATGTTTTTACACAATGATGTGGAATCCTGAATGGCACATTGTACTCTAGATGGGTTTTACAGCTGTGTTAAAATAACATTCATTTTCTTCTGGTGACACTTCTTCCTGACTGTCACAGCACTCTACTGCTCCCACGTCCAGTGGATTATACTACGTGCACTGCTACTACATTACACACAGGGCAGATGTTATGACTAGCATTTGGCTCATCTGTTCTCATATTGCTACCACTGTTCACCTCAGTGCATACTCATTTGCCATGCAGTGGCTTTTAGAAGGGTTATTTTACAAAGTAAATCCCCTGCTCATGATGAAGGAAAGAAAAGGAAATGACAGGTGGTATTCCTGGAATGGCAAAAGAAAAGGGATTCCTTCACTGCCTTTGTTTATGTGTCAACCTTTGTATCTGTGTACCAGATATGTGCATTGTTTATATGTGGTTTGACACCTAGTCTGCTAATGGAGAGTGCATTTTTTAAACATGTGATGTCTACAATCCTGTATCATAACTCATAAAATTCCATAGGTATTGACCCGTCTACAATATTTTGGTAAGTTTGAGGTAAGCTTGACTAGGCTTAAAATATCACTTGGGTTGATAGCCTTGTAACCACCTATAAACCTGTGTGGGTTTGTGTGTATCAGTGTGTGTATGTATGTACGTGTGTATATATATATTTATATATATATATATATATATATATATATATATATATATATATATTTATATATGTTATGGAGCTACTGAAGTTAATCTAAAGTTCAGCAGATCGACACTAAAGACACTGACCACAAAAGCTTGAAAGAACCCACTGACATCCTAACGAGCATGCTCCAAGGCACAACCTCAGACCATGCAAAAGAAGCCTATTTTTTTTTTTTTGACAAGCCCCAGCCCCCCTGCATCCCCATGGCCCTGCTAGCTATATATATATATCGACTCAGAGATCACCCAATTCTTGGGGAAGGAGCATATTACCCAAAGCTGGAGATTGTCAACCTTACACACCTGTTGAGCATTTATTTTTGGGAGCTTTGCTTATTTAAGGCATTCCTATATATTATATATCAAGAATGGTAACACAAACTTAGAAAAATGAAGACTGAACCAGAAAAATCCAAGGAGATACCCAGGGTCTGAAGAAGTTCATGCATTTTACGTGGACAAAAGCACTCAAAATACAATAAATTTTACTTTGAATTTTGTATCTTCGACTTTCAGTTTGTGATTTTGGGTATCTCCTTGGATTTCTTCTGGTATATATCAAGAATGATACAGATACAAATAATTTAATAGTAGTCCACAATCTTAGCAAAATAATGCCCTCCAAGTTTGCCACTAAAGTAAAATAATATACCTTCCATAGGTGTTGGGGTCCTTTGTCTGCACCTTGGTTCTTCACAACTATCATATTGACAACACACCCCTTAGAGCTGATCCAGTAGTCAGGGACTTAGGGACACACAGATAGTAATCTAGCCTTTGATCATAACGTATCTACGGTGGTGAGGAAATCATTCTATGTTGTGCAACTTATAAACAAAGGTATGGCATCTAGGTGCAAGGAAGTCATTGTCAACTGTATTCAGCAGACCTATCATTGAGTACAGTGCCCCCATTGGTATGTACCTAACCAGGCATATCCAACAACTGGAACTTCCACAGAGGTTCCTCACTAAAAGAATACAGGGCATAAGTAATATGTCCTATGCAAACCGCCTCATGGCCCTACCCCTGTTTTCTGTCTCCTACAGGCTTTTGAGGGGAGTTCTATGTCTGGCATACAGGGCATTGTCACACCCCACTCTGATGGGCCTCCTGCATATCTACCAAACAAACAGTACTAGAATTACCTGTTCTAAAGACTTAAACTTTGCCTGTGATATAAATAGGACCTGCTGGAGAGATAGGTATGTATCTCAGAGACTACCCCATCTATGGAACAGGCTCCCCATCCATGTGAAGCAGAGTTCCTCCCTAATCCAATTCAAGGGCAACTTGGACAATTGGATGGGAAACCAGAAACACATCCCTGGTTTGGCACTTATGTTTCTGATGCAAACAGGTAACCTGTAAATGGTCCGTCTCCCAGGCCCACACTTACACTTATCAAGGATATCAGAACTCATTAGAGATTTGGGATGCATGGCTAGGCTTAGAAAGGCCCTTGTGGTCCTTAGCCTAGTAAACACATATGAACAGATGAATCTATGAACAACTCTGTGCTGTGGATGTTGTTATTATTTCTCTGAAACTCTTACCATGTTTGTTTTTATTGCTTGCTTGTTCCCTTAAATATATGACTTTCACAGCAAATAAAAAACATCACAGCTAATGAAGTCATTCACTTTCCATTTTTGTTACTAATATTCTAAAAACATCAATTTTTGATTTACATTTTTAAGACTGACATGGGATATGTACAAATTCCACAAGGAAGGTTGTAGAATGATTGCCAACACTGAATATAAATACATTTAATATAATGCCCTTATGAAAGAAACATCTGGGGTTTCAGCCAAGGTGCTAGAGTTTGCATTATTCAGCTTTTTCATCTAATAAGATTCACAGCAGTGCCTTTGTAGTGAACATAGTTTCATTTCTTGAGAGCATCCAACCTTCCATTTATGTATTCATATATTATTCAAAAGAATAAAAACAATTACATAAAGCTTAAACAAAACAGATCTGCAAACACTGTCACTCTGTTGTACCATTAATATACACCTTGAGATTTGTTAACTGTGTAGTTGCATAAATCATTGAACTTTCTTGAAACTATGGTGAAAGGTCAGTCTACAAGAACGAGCATGTCTTACAATCACAGCTGACAAACCATGCAATGCTTCTGTTTGTCTCTGCAATTAAAATGAATACTGTGTTAGAAATTCATATCTGGGTGACTAGAAATTATTATGACCTGGCCTCCAAAAAGCTAACTGACTGTAGCAATGAAGGCAAAAGTGCCACACACACACACACACACCACAGTAGGAGCAGCTATTCATGCCATCAGAAAAGGAAAATTGCACATTCATTGTTCGTAGTATTCAAATGCAAATGTACCAAATAAATACTAAAAATATGCTTGTGTACTGCTTACAGCTTTTTGATGGATAATTACTATTTTAAGGGATCAGAAATATGCCGTCATGCAAAACACACACACACACACACACACACACACACACACACACACACACACATACACCTAGAAAAAGGAAAAGAAACTCATAGATGAGCTTGATTTTTCTGCATTTTCCAATACTGAAAATATAGTGTGCCATATTCATGAACAGCTACACAAAGTGCAGTAATCGCGTGTGCATTGTAACATGCCATGCACATGGTAGCATGTTATTTGGTATTCATTAAATGACCAGCACTCACTGTAGAGCCTCAAAACAAGGATAAGTGGCATAATATGCTAATGAAACCATTAGTAGCTGAATTACATGCAAACTAACCATGCAGAGCGGGTACCAATAATCCAATTGTGCAGTCAGTGTAGACATTGGCCCTGAAATCCAAAACTCTTTGGATAACAGCCATGATTACACTTGGAGAAAAAAACATGTTAGTGGTTGCTGCTGCCATCATTAACCTGTATGTACAACAGGCTTTAATTCAAGGTACTGCTGCTGCCAGACCTTGGCCAAGAAGAAGGGTATTTAGACCTCATTTGAATTACCATGGACTGCATGATGCAGAAATTATAGGGTCTATATCACATCAGCCCAAAAACTGAAAACAGTGAAGGAACGGATGGGGAAAAAAATTGCAGATCTAAAAAAAAAAAAAAAAGAGTATACAGTCAAAATTAAGTGGGGGGGGGCTTTTCACCCAACCCCCATATTAAATTTACCAACTCCAAGATCGCACCACAGCTGAGAAAACAACAAAGCCCAGAGAACGGCCCAGCAAATTTCTTCCCTGGGAAAAGATTTGCTGATCCATTCCTTCGCTGCTTTCAGCTTTCGGACTTTGAAGTTCGATATATCAGCGTTCACTATTTTTAGCATTCGCTGATGTGATATAGACCCAAAATTATAGAGCAATACTGGGTGGACATGGAAGCACTAGAGGAAATATGCAACCTCTGCCACATTCACCTGAGGCCCCAGAGAAAGTGTGGAGAACCTGTCTAGGTTGGAAAAAAGGTATGTGTAGTTTTATGTATACTAGCTACAGGTACTTTCCAGAGACCCACCGGGCATATGCTAGGGTGTCACAGTCTTCTCAGTTTTCAGTATATTACATCAGTTTCTAAATGTAATGGTATAACATGCAAGGGAACAAATCTGCTTCCCACGCATCACAGAGGCGAGAGCAAGAATCATACAGGAATTTTATGCAATAGCACACTTTCATGAAGATTTGGGGGCCATAAATTTAACACACATAGAAATTAAAGCCTCACCTGGTGAACAGAGAAGGAGGTACATTAACAGGAAAGGATATGACTCTGTAAACTGCCAGGTTGTCTGTAATGGCCAAGGAATCTTCTACAATGTCTGTGCAGGTAACCCAAGCAGATGTTCTTCGTGTTTCACTGTTGCAGTCATTACATTTGAGTTATCCTGCTGGCAGGTTGCCCTCAGTCGGCCTGAATTCCAAAGTCTTGGGTCCTGCATCAGTTACTGTCACCTCTTACCTGACGTCAAGTCGTCAGGGGTATAAAAGATGCAACTGATGCCATTTTATTTAGTCTTTCTTGCCAGGAGGTGCCCGAAGCAGAAGCAGTTCACAAGTGCCGGTCGGCCGACTCCTGAGATTTTCGTGTTCGAGTTTCAGATCTGAAGTCTTCATTAAAAGCTAAGTACTCCATTGGGGAAATTTTTTTCTTGCTCCAGACCAATGTCAGAAAAAGTTAATAATTGTATATCTTGTGGGAAGCAAATACCTCATAAGGACTTTCATTCTTACTGTATTCCTTGCCTAGGCCCTGACCACGATGTTGCTAGTTGTCGGTTTTGTGCTAGATTTAACCAACGCACTATTAAGCATCGGTACAATTTTGCATTAAGCTATTTTGGGTGAAGATTTAATTATACAATGTCGTCGGATAACCATCCGACTACTGGAGTTCACAAAAAACACAAAGAAAAAGAAAAGGACAGGCAACCGAGGTCCAAAACCGACGATGAAGCTTCTCCTAAGCAAGTCATCGGTTCTCAGTGAGGCGCTTTCACAGCCCCTGATGCCCGCTACTTTAGAGTCGCAAGCCACTACCAATTCCCACGTGGAGTCGGCCAGGCCGCTGGAAACTCAAGGTATTGGAGCCTCTGAGACTATTCCCTCAGATGGGTCTGGAGCCGCTGAGCAGGCATCGGCTTCTGAGGGTGTATTCAGACCTAAACAATTATATATTAAACCTACTTCAAAGACAAAGACTAAGACACCTTTAAAGGCAAAGAAACAAGTTCACCAGTCACAAGGACAGGCCTCCATGCCCAAAAAACAGATGCTCAAAATGGCTAAAGACTTAATTACCTTGATCAGGGGTTCCCATCCCCCTCCTGATAAGAGGCTTAGACAAGAGACAGACTATGAATCTTCAGATCAGGTTTCCATTTCTTCTGATTCCTCATCTGATCAGGAATGTTCTCTTCCCCCATGAGGATTCTGATGCTGAAGAATCAATTCCTTCAGCTTCTCCTCCTGAGGACTACTCTTTTGGGGAAACCTTGCATAGCATGAGGGAGAACTTTCACTGGGAGAGCCAAGACTTTTCAGAATCTAAGAAAAGGCTCAGAGATTTCATTTTACTACTTCAACACAGGCCTCTAGCTATCCCACCTGTGTTGGACATTGTAGATGATGTGTTCTCGGAGTCTAGTCTGACCCCTGACTCTTTACCTCCAGCTCCTGTTAAGCCGGACGGATACTACAGGGTCCCTGACTCTCATAAATTTCTTTTTAAAAACCCTTCTGCAGACACAGAAACTATTTCTCAGGGTCCAAAGGGGGTCAGGGTTTCTACTGCAAAAAATCCTACCCCCTCTGACAGGGATTCCAGGACTCGGGATAGATGGGGAAAAAAGGTTTACACATCTACCACTTTGGCTTTAAGGGCTTTAAATTGCAAGTTTCATATGCTCAAATATCAGCAATATATCATGACACTGCTTAAATAGAAAATTATGGCAGATTCTGAATGTGCAGAAAACTAAGAAATGCAGGATTTATTGCATACAGCTGAACAAGTTGGAAAGCATACTTTGCAATGTGGGTTTGATTCTCTGGAGGCCTCCTGCAGGGCCGCTGTTATGGGTTCTGTCATTAGGAGGCATGCTTGGTTAAAGGAACAAAATCTGCCTGACCATGTTAAAGCAAAATTATTAGATGCTCCTTTGCAACATGATACCTTGTTTGGTGTTAAGGCAGAAGAGGTGTTAAAGAAAATGGAGGGCAAAGCTAAATCTATGCAAACAGTCAAGGATTTATTACAGGTACAGCCACCTAGATTTAGCAGACATTGGCCTACAAAGAATTGGTCCTTTCCAGTCTCAGACAGACCTCAAAGGGGCAGATCCAGACACCCTAGAGGCAGATCACAGCTGCAAGGATCCTACAGGTCTAAGCAGTGGAGTGCTTCTACCTCCAAAGGTGGAGAGGAAAAATCACAATCATACAGGAAACAGTCCCAATGACTTCCCCCTGTCTGCGCCAAGCACTTATCTTCTGTCAGCATGCTTAGGGGGAAAACTAGCACTTTTTTCTCAGAATTGGCACATTATAACCCAGGACAAATGGGTTCTAGACATAGTGTCACAAGGCTACAAGTTTCATTTCCATACTCTGCCAAGGGCAAACAGTTGGCCAGACCTGCCAAAAAGTCAATGGGCAGAGGCTCAAAAACAAGCCACAGCTCTCATGGACATGAGGGCTATTCAACAAGTACCACAGCAAGAGCAAGGACAAGGATTTTACTCAAGACTGTTCTTGGTACCCAGAAAGGACAAAGCATGGAGACCAATTCTGGACCTATCTGTTCTAAACACTTTCCTGAATATACCAAAATTCAAGATGTTGACCTTACAGCAGCTTCTGCCCATGCTGGGCAGCAAGGCTTGGCTCGTGACTTTAGACCTAAAAGAGGCATACCTGCATGTCCCAGTCAGACAATCATGCAAAAGATACCTCAGGTTCAAGGCTGGCTCAAAGCATTACCAATTCTCTGCACTGCCCTTTGGCTTATCTACTTCACCCAGGGTCTTCACAGAGTGCCTGGCACCAGTAATTGCTTACTGCAGACAAAGAGGAATACAAATATATCCTTACTTGGACGAGGAATACAAATATATCCTTACTTGGACGACTGCCTCATACAAGCAGAGAACGAGTACATTCTACTACAGCATCTAACTTTTGTGATGAAACTCTTAACAGGCCTAGGGTACAAAGTCAACAAAAATAAATCAAAACTAGTACCCTCTCAAGAGATAATATTCCCGGGTGCAAGCTTATATACAACTGCCCAGATGGCTTATCTCACTCCATTCAAACAAAGGCAAGTGACTACCTATTTCAAGGAAATGGCAACAAAGGCCCAGTTATCTGCAAGAACATTTCTGCAGGCTTTGGACTTCGTGGCATCTTGCATCTTACTAATTCCATATGCAAGACTGCATATGAGGAACATTCAATAGTACCTAAAAAGTGTCTGGACACAACATTGCCACAGCCTGGAAACAATGATTACTCTAATTCCCTGCATGCAACAAGAATTTCGATGGTGGGCCAAGGCTTGTCACCAAAACAAGGGGCAGCCATTCTCACTACCCCCAGCCAGGCAGAGACTAACGATGGATGCATCAGATTATGGCTAGGGGGTACACACGGCAGGAAGAGGCATTCAGGGCACCTGGTCCACAAACCAAAAGCATCTGCATATCAATCAAAAAGAGATGCTAGCTGTTCAAAATGCCCTGACAGCCTTCAAGGACCTACTTCACCTGGGACAACGACTGATAAAGACAGACAACACCACGGTCATGTGGTACATAAACAAGCAGGGGGGGCACTCATTCTTACCCCCTGTGCAGACTAGCCATGGCTTTATGGATCCAGCATTGACTTACCAAGTTCATCTGCAGGCACAATTCCTGCCAAGAAAGGAAAATACTCTGGCAGACGAACTAAGCAGAAACTTCATGGATCCCCATGAGTGGCACCTGGATCCACAAGTCTTCAACATGATAACAATGAAATGGGGATGCCCGGACATAGATCTATTTGCCTCTCCTCAAAACAATCAACTAAAAAGATTCTGCGCAAGGAATTATCACAGACAAGCTTGGAAAGTGGACACCTTATCTTTCAACTGGACAAACCTATCAGTATATGCCTTTCCTCTACTTCCTGTCCTCCCCAAGGTACTCCTAAAGGTCAGGCAGGAGAAACCAAAAATTATTCTGATTGCCCCAGACTGGCCACGCCAGTACTGGTATCCGATCTTAAGGAACTTGTCCCAATGCCCAGCCTGGACCTTACCTCAAATACCTCATCTACTGTCCCAGCAAAACAACCAAATTCTGCACAGCCAACTCAGGACCCTAAACCTGGCAGCATGGCGGATAATGTAGCCATACAAACCACATCTCTCAGTAAAGCTGTAATGGATGTCATTTTAGAAGCCAGAAGGCCTAGTACTAGAAAATCCTATGCTGGGAAATGGAATAGATTTTGCGCTTGGAACCAAGCTGAAGGAACTGATACAGCTGTCCCAAATATTCCTCAGATTTTGCAATATTTAACTGAGATGCTGGACAAAGGCCTATCTTTTTCATCAGTTAAAATCCATGCCTCTGCCATTTCGGCTCATTACAATACAGAGCCACTACTCTTTTCTCATCCTTTATTAAGGCAGTACCTCAGAGGAGCCAAAAACTTAAGGCCTCTGAGGAGAACGCCAATACCTGCATGGGACCTCAATTATGTCTTGAAAAACTCACCTTACTGCATTTTGAGCCAGCTGCTACTGCAGACATAAAGTTCTTATCTTGGAAAACAGCTCTGCTCTTAGCAATAACTTCTGCAAGATGAGTTTCAGAGCTACAGGCTCTCATGGCTGTGGAACCCTTTATCATTTTCTATCCAGACAGGGTCTCTCTGAGAACCAACCCTACATTTATGCCTAAGGTGGTATCCAGTGTAGCCCTTAACCAAACAATTCATTTGCCAATCTTTTATCCAAATCCACAGAACAAGAGGGAGAAAATTCTACATTCTTTGGATGTACACAGACAACTTAGATTCTATTTGGACAAAACTAAAATTTTCAGAAAGACAGAGCAATTAGTAGTGGCTTATGCCACAGCATCACAAGGAAAGACTATCTCCAAGCAGACTATTTAAAAGTGGATAGGTCACTGCATTCATTTCTGCTACTCTCAGCATGGCAAACCAGTGCCTAAAGGCATTAGGCCACATTCAATCAGAGCTACAGCACTTCTGCAGCCTTTCTCAGGGGAGTACCAACCAAGGACATTTTGGAGGCTGCTACTTGGTGTTCAGTGCATACCTTTACAAAACATTACAATCTGCCTCTTTACTCTAAATCCAGGGCAGGCTTTGCCACTGCAGTTCTGCAGGGCCTCATAGCCACTCCTAATGCTGTTTAGCTCCAGCCCCCAACCATAGCTTTGGGACTCAACCCAAATGTAATGACTGCAATAGTGAAACACGAAGAACATAGTGTAGTTGCGTACAATTACCATAAATGTAGATGTTCGAGTGTATTCACTGTTGCAGTCCAGGTTACCCACACGCCATCCCCCTTATTTTTACTGGAACTCATCTTAACTTCTCTAATCTATGCAACCTAGGTGGTGTATTTGCTTATAGATGAAGGTAAAGCTTATTTTGATGCATGTATGTTTTATTTACATATTTTTAGCCTACCTTTTTGGGGGCACCTGACATCTGGGCAAGAAAAACTAAATATAATGGCGTCGGCTGCATCTTTTATACCCCTGACAACCTGACGTCAGGGAAGAGGTGACAGCAACTGATGCAGGACCCAAGACTTTGGAATTCAGGCCGACTGAGGGCAACCTGCCAGCAGGATAACCCAAACGTAATGACTGCAACAGTGAATACACTCGAACATCTACATTTATGGTAAGTGTACACGACTGTACTTTTTCACGACTCATGCATATGGCATACTTGTGAGCTTTACACCCAGTTTGCTAAGGATGGCTTTCTACAAGGGCATCTAGTGAGGAATGCAGGTTATGCACAGGAACCTTTGCCCATTATACCTATGAGAAACCCACACAACCCCAGTGAGCAAGTATACAATGCCCACTCTCAAATTATGAATATCATACAATGCAGATTTGGCTTATTTAAATCAAGATTCTAGAATTTAGACATCTTAAGAGGTGTCCTGCAAAATGACTTAGCAACATCTGCCAAAGTACTCACAGTCTGTTCCATGTTGCACAGTATCATTGTCAAGAAACAATTTAACAAGGACTACTAGGGGAAGAACTACAGTTCCCAGTACCACAGGCAGAGCCAGCGGCTCCAGCAGATAGAGATGAGGAGTCTGAGGGAGAACAACCAGCTGTAGATGGTGCCAGCAGACATAGATGTGCACAGTATGCCATGCCTCTGGTGAAGAGGCAAAAGATATCACACACTGACTATATAAATGAAAGAATAAGAGCCTAAGCACATACAAATGTTAAAACTGATGCTTGCTAAACTGTGCAACCTCAACTTAACCATGTAATGTCTGTATTCTGTAAGCATCAGACTGAGACAATCTCACAAAGGACATATCATGTATATGCAATAGTAAGTCTGTAATCTGTACAGAAAAAAAACAATAGAGTTATATAACTGATTACTGTCAGATGCAAATTTTCATATGTCCCTAAAATGATACATGTCTTATGTATAGAGTAATGTCAGTAGTAGGCTATGAGTGATGTTTGCAATATACAGCTATGGATTTTGCTCAGTACTGTGCATTAAATATTTCAGTTGACCTCCATATATAAACCAGTAAGCTGGTCAATGTTAGCATCATTTGCACAAGTATAACTGTAAGCAATACTTAAACATCTACTTTCACTGCATGACTAAAAACAATATCAGAAATACAGCGAGGTTCAGAAATGACAGAAGCACTCATTCACAACTGATTATGAACTATGAGTAAAAAAATTATTCTGCAATACATTTACATTAAAGTAAGATTCTAAGTAAGCAAGCATTAACTATCCACTCTGTGCATCAGACATATATACAACCTGGAGTCACAAAGAAGTATGCAAAGGACAGGGCACAATCATTAAAACTTGCAAGGGGTGGGGAGGATGGGTGGAGCAGGAGCAGAAATTCAGCTGTGGAGAACTGTGGGATGGGTTTTGTATATGGGAAAATACTGAAGGACATGGGGTATATTAGAGAGATGCCTCCACCTTTTTTTGGGGGGTCTGTCAGCCGTAAGACAGGTGAAATCTGGGGGAAGAAATTCTGTGTCCTTAATATAGGGTTTTAGCCATGTTTCAGTTGCGGCAATAATATCAGGTTTGTTGTGAGCTATCCATGCATGGAGGTCAGGTATTTTATTTCTGATGCTTTGTAGGTTAATTGTAGTGAAGTTTATTGATTTATGGGAGTGGGGGATTGCAGAGGATAGGAGATGGGACCCAGGTTGGGATGTATGTCTCTGCATAGCTATAGGTTTGTAACATGATATGGGAGAGTAGTGTATTCTATTTTCTGTTTTACTTTGATTGGATAATTTAGAGAGAAAGTATTGTTGTGGTGATGGTGGGGGAGGATTTTTGCTCTGGTACATAATAATATGCTTGTGTTGTTAAGGCTGGCTGAAATTTGTGAGAAAGAAGTCATGTGTTCAGACTGTATGAGGAGAGAAGATAATGGGTAGTGGGAGGAAGAGGTAGAAGAATGATGTACAGAGCTTAGATGTAATAGGATATTGAAAGAGAGTGATAAGGTAAGTAAAGTAGTGATAGTAGAGATGGGCATTGCAGTATGGGATGTGGAAGACTAAAGGAGTGGGAATTAGAGTGCAATAATGAGATGTGGTGGTGGAGAAGAGGTTGTACTAATGAGGTAATGATGAGGTGAGTTAAGATGTTGGGTATGTGTGGGTTTGGTTGGAGGTGTGGCTAATGGTGTAATGTGAGGGGAAGTGAAAATATGTGGCTAGTGGTGTAATGAGAGAGGAATCAGATGGGGATAATTGGTCAGTGGGTGGAGGGAGGTGCTAGAGAAAGTATAAATGTAATTGATGTAAGGGTGGTTGAGAATGGGAGTAGGGTAGGGGAGTGAAGTGAGCCAGAGCACAGTGAGGGTGAATGCAGTGGGTTGAAACCAACTGCGGAGTTGATATCTGGAAAGAAAACTATCAGCAGTAAGGTAGGAAGTCTGCAAAGGGAGCAAATGGTCTTAGTATTTAAAGATGGCACCGCAGCCCAGGGGAAGAATAAGTAAACTCTCAAGAGGAAGAGAGAGGGAATAGACAGGATTGACAGGGCTGGGAAGCTTACAAAAAGATTATGTTAGGAGACTGAGAGTGGGGGGGAGGGGGCTAAGAGCCAGGGCATGGAGAAAGCTGTGAGAAAACAGGTTTGACAGGGCTAGGAATCTTACGATATAATTATGTTAGGAGAACAAGAAAAGGGGGGTGGCTATGAACCAGGATTATAGAAAACTGTGAGAAGAGAAAAACAATCAACCAGCTATCCCAGGTCAGTACCTAAAGGCGTCTGTTTATCTATGTGAATTCAAAAGCAGACTTAGTAGAGCACCAGGGAAGTAGAATATAAAATAAATGTAAAGCTTTGGGAAACTGTATATATTTGTTACAATAAATGGGAGAATAAAATATAAGAATATAAAATAAATGTGATATATAAGATAAATAAAATATAAGAATATAAAATAAATGCAATGCTTTGGAAAAATGTATATATTCTGTTACAATAGATGGGAAGAAAATGGGGGTGGTGGTCCAGTAGTGTGCACAGCAGAAGAATCAGTAGGAGTATGACAGAGACAAGATTATAATAGACCTACACTGCTCACAGTCTGTTGTTAAAAGTAGGACTTGCAGTAGCTTTTACTAGTTTGTATAGGGTTCTGATCTGTGTGTTCTTGTTTGCAGGCAGTTGCTTCAGTTTTTTTTGTTTTGTTTTTGTTGGTCCTTTGAATGTGTTTAAGGGAACTGCTCATAGTCTGTTGATAAAAGTAGGACTTGCAGTAAGTTTTACTTGTTTGTACAAGGTTCTACTCTCCATGTTCTTGTATGTAGGCACCCACATCTGGCAGTGGACACTATCACTGACAGAGCAGTGGAAGTAGTGCCACTACAGGAGCAGGATCATGCATGGCCACATGGGCTAACATTGAATGATGTAACAGCATTATGGTCATATGGATACTGACCCTCCCACAGCAGGCATTCTATTACCAACTCTACCTGAGCCAGTGTGTCATTCATCCTGTCCAAGGAGTCACCAGCATGGTTCAGACAGTCCCAGATGTCAAAATACACAAGGTTTTATACTCACAATATCTCTTCTGAGGCCCTTGTAGAACATGCCTATGCCTGTGTGATGACCCTACACATACATCATGTGGCACTTACTGACATACCAACATCAGGAGGATGGTGGACTGCAGACCTCCTCTGAACATATCTACCAAGCTGTCTGTGAGGCACCTCACCTCACAATGGCTACAGGGAGAATCAACCAATTCTGTGACTAGAGTAACTACACTACACTGATCAACTGTTTCACCCTCAATCTGTCCTATGTGTCATGGGTATGTGTAGGCATACTGACTGTGTCCAAAATAGGGGCAGGAGATGTAGGCGGCATAAAGAAATTGACAAAAATGCAATAAGAGAACTGATATTTCTGGAACTCTGTAGTGCATTGCAGCATTAACAAAAATAATGTACACCTGTCTATGAAAAATGTATGATATCCCTTTCCATGGAGGACAGCCAGGTATATATTGCAAGTCTAACACAATTTTGTGTTAATAATGCCAAGATCCATGACCTTTCTAATAAGTAATACAAAAGTATTCTGCACTAAGAGGTCAGCTTCCCATATTAAAATTCCCATTAAAATTCAACCAGTATGTAGAAAACTTCCTAAACATCTAGAAATAACAGTTACACGTGGCTATGCCAACAATTGTTGAGAATAGGGCAGACAGTAAACAGCAGTTGTATTGTGAAATGCAACCCATAAGTAAAGTTAAAATAATATCAGTTTGTACAAAAGAGCAACCTACCTTTGCAGAAAGTCAGTTGTTTAAGTAGCAACAAGTTCTCAAAGCAAATAGCAGAATCAAACTCTCTGGATCCAAACTATCTTCCCTACTATGATGCAAGTTCCTTACATAAGTGCCTTTATATAGTTCAGATTCAGCCCTCTCAGCACCACAAGCATGTAAATACAGTGTGAACTCCTTAGCATTCATGAATTCCACAATCTGCATTAAGAGCATGGCAGGTAAATACAGTGTAAGGACCTACATAGTTCTGTGTACATGCCCCATCAGTGCAAGGATGAGCATGCTAAGAGCTTGCAAGCATGAATGATTAGTATGCAGTAGTAGTAATCAAGGTATCACAGTTAGTCTTCTTTGATGTACACTTACTGAGGGTTGTTCATGGAAAAGGGACTTACAAGAAAGTGGGTGAGTACATTGACTGACTTAGGAGTGCAAAATTCCTAACATTTTTATGCATTATTTATGACCACAGTCTGTGCCTTTGAATACATTGTGTCTTCAATTCTAAGGAACACAGTTCTTATTGAACATATTTTGAATGTAAGGTAAATCATGTAGCAGTCTTGCTAAAGAAGCACAGATAAGAAAATGATGTTCACAAGGTAAGAAGAAGAAAAGCGGTGCAGTATTTATTTTATATTGTGTGGGGAAAGATTAGTTTAACTGTTGCCAGTATCACAAGTATCCACACAATTAACTGCAAATTACACAGGATGAAGTTCAGAACTTGGTTCTGTTACACCTGTAATGCTAATTCATACTATGTCACATCTTGGGTATAAGTAACCTCATTTTTTTTCTACACAGTATATGTGTGTGTCTGTGACACATACTGATAAAAATCTCAAGTGTGTGTTGGGAATGCCCTGTTACCCTGGCGTTCCACTTGAGAAGGGGTGTTTGTGTCAACATAATGATGTTTAAGGAGCATACACTCATGTTGCAAGATAAAAAAGTTGAGGAAACATCAGAACAATACATTTTAACTACTCATTTCATAATGCTTCCTCTTGCTGTTTGGCATTCCACACTGTTGACTGGCAGCAATCAACAGCAGTGCCTCTTAAAGAAAAAGTGAAAAAAATGTATTTGTCTGCCTTCTGTATTGCAAATGAGCCTGGTGCCATTGAGCAGCTGTCAGCACTCTAGATAGTACTCAGTAAGGGAATTCCACCTGTCAGGTAACTGCATCTATGGTACAATGCATACACAAGGTGAGATTACAGTAACTAGACATGTGATGCAGGGTTGAAATCCAGCTTATAGATTTTTTTTTTAAATCACTGGATTCAGAATAAATATTGACACTCAATGCTGTATATGAATGGAACACGCTAAAGTGTGTGATACATGATAAAAATTTTACCTGCAGTCCATGTGAATGTATAGTATATAAGTGGTGTCATAAACTCACCTCTTCTCTTTGTTAACAGTATATGCTGTGACATATGGCATTTTGTAGAGCTTGCTAACACAAAACCAGTAACATGAGTAATGTGGACATATGTGTCATATATGTCGGAGGACATGTCCATATCCCATAAGTTTTCATCATTACACTTACATATTTTAAACTTTGATGTCAAGAGTAATTGTATGTGTTGTGGCAAGAATGACCTCTTGTCATTGCTGTGTGGCCCTATCTGAGCAATTTGCAATTGCAATGACAAGAAATCTTGGTTATATGCAACCTAAATACTAGTTGTGATGTTGCAAGCAGATGTGAAAAGGATGACTGTGTCATGCTAACATTAAAAGAGCTTTGTTCCTTGAGGTATATGTCCATTAAATAAGTTAATTTACAATACAGGGAAATGTACTGTTTGTTTTTATTTTTTATGCCTTTTGCATTTGCACTTTACTCAGTAGTGCACAGACAGGGTTCACTTACTAAGCAAAAAAGTGAAATAAATTAATTTCTGGTCAACTTCTGCAGTGCAAATGAGCTTGATACCAGTGCACAGCCATCAGAACTCTGGATGGTACCCATGGCATAAATTCTACCTTTTCAGGTACCTTTCTCTGTGGCATATGGTCCAAATAAACTTAGTCAACTTCTTCAAAACAGTCACCAAAACCATGGATGATGGGAAGGCAGTGCACGTTGCCTACTTTGACCTGCCAAAGCATTCCACACTATTCCTCACTCGAGCATAATAGATAAACTTCTCCCAGCTAGGCATCAGTCCATATGTTATCAGATGGGCAGCTAATTGACTCACTGATAGAACCAACTCAGTCAAAATAGGGGAACTACCTGTAGTAGTAGACCCGTAAAGAGCAGTATACCCCAAGGATCAGTTTTGGGGTTTCTACTGTTTGGGATATAATTTTCTTAGGTGCAAGCCAAAACCAGTGATCTGTGGCTGACCAAGTTTGCAGATGATTACAAGCTGGGTGCTGTCTTAAATTCCCCTAGTGATATGAACATCCTTCAAGAGGGCCGTACCCAAACTAATGACTGGTGCCAGAAGCATGGCCTTAAGCTGAATGCCAAGAAATGCATTATCTCCTTTGGGGAAAATATCATCCCCACTAGAAGAAAATATCATCCCCACTAATTATCACATTAATAACAATGTACTAAGCACGCGATCAGTCGTAAGGGACTTGGGCACCCAGGTTGATATCAACCTAACTTTTGACCACTACATTGCATCCATTGTAAGGAAGGCTTTCTACATGGCTCGCCTCATAAGTAGGGGTATTTCATCCAGGAACAAGATGATCATAACATCCCTGTACCCCTTCCTTATCAGACCCATTATTGAGTACAGTGCCACCTTCAGCATGTACCTTGCCAAGCACATGCAGCAGCTGGAGAAACCACAGAGGTTCCTCACCAGGACAATCCAGGGTCTCAGAATACCTATCCTATACAGATAGGCTAAAAGCCCTGTCCCTCTACTCAGTCTCGTACAGACTGCTCAGAGGTGACCTGTGTCTGGCATACAAGGCCGTCTCAGACCCAACCTTGATGGAGTTGCTGCATAAATGTAAGTCAAACTCCACTCGCGAAACCCACATGCAAGGCCTGGACCTGGTCTGTGACATTAATAGAACTTATTGGCGGGATAGATTTTTGTCCCAAAAACTCCCCTATGTGGAATAGACTCCCTCTCCATGTCAAGCAGAGTACCTCTGTAGCCCTCTTTAAGAGGAACCTGGTTGACTGGATGGGAAACAGAAACTACACCACTGGGATCCCACCTGTGTCCCTGCTGGACAGAGGAAATAGGTGCTGACTTTGTGAGAACATGGGCAAAATTCTTGGCTAGGCTTATAAGGGCCTCTGGGCTAGTAGCCTAGTATCATCCTATGAACTTATAAAGTGATTTTACAGAAATAAGTCGGGTGATGCAAGGTTCAAATCCAGATAACTGTTAATTTTATGGGGGGTTGAATACATATTTACACACATTTATTAGATTAGTGTGTTGTTTAAACTCAACTTTTCTCAGTATTGATAACAATATATGAGCTGTTGCCTGTCCACTTTCCGATTAATTGGCATTATCTACAATTCTGATGATGTGTGCCAGAAATTAAATTGATGTTGAGAGGAGATCTGAGAAGGTGAATGTGTCAGTGTAATTCGCTTCATGCTTTGGACATTTCTGTGCTTACCATTTGATTACTCTAATTTTGATTTAATGTGTTCCTACTTTTTTAAAGCATTTTACAACTGTGATCTACTTGGCAGTGACCAAACACAGTTCATTTCCTAAGGAAAAAGGACAAAAATATAATTTTGTTCACCTTCTGTGGCAAAAATCTGGATAGTAATCAGGGAATAAATTTCACCTGTCAGCTAATTATCTCTGTGACACAAGGAGTACATGACGTGAGCTTAAAGAAATAGGCCAGCTGATGCAGGGTTCAAATCCAGTTGATAGATACTTTTACAGAGAGGTCAGAATGCCATTCCATAAAATATTTTTATTAGGAATATCACAATAAATGCATATGGCATTAATAAATATGTTTTGTATAACAGATGTATTATTACTGCTTGCTATAGAAATCCAATATACTTTATTTATTTATTTTTATTTATTTATTTGTTTACAAGGAAATTTCAACTGGACACAGGTCCTTTATCAGTGGAGGCCCGGGGTGAAAAGCTCCACAGTACAATAAATGAGCAGCAGAGTACATGAAGAACAATTGAATATACATACAATAGCAAATAATACATACAGCAGCAAACATTAGCTATACATACAATATGAAACATACTTATGAACAGACATACCAATATCTAGCTAAAGGTTAGGAATAAAGGTAGGATATATATACAGATTGTACTAAGCTAAAACAGATACTGTTCTAAATAATGTGCATAAAGTATGTTAAACATGACGATGATATATAATATAAAATGCACATGCATATTTATGATGTGCATACTGTTTTTGTTTTAATTATCAAGTTTTCATATATCATAAGGTTGTGTTTATGGCAGTATGTGTTGTGAAGCTTGTATGTAATCTAATGCATTATGTCTTATTCAGCTTCTGCAATTGCATGCACGGTGCACCTGAGATGTATTTAAAAACACACATACTGTCTTTTACACAGAAATACAGTCCCATGATTAAGTAAAGCCATATACATACAGGTATCTCTGAAATATATCTCCAGTCCTTGTACATTACTATACCATATTATAAAGTAAGTGCTCTGTGGCAGTGCAGTTAAGAAGGAAATGTTAACATTTTATCCTTTTTTTCTTATGGGTTCGATTCTCCAGTGGTACTATTTAATCTTACCAGTGTGTAATTCTCGACAGGCTAATATGTCACAAGTCATGCAATTGTTCCTCTAAACAACCATGATCATAACAAACATCATAAAGCATTTCATTGTCTAAGATTGAAACATGTGGCAATAATTTCAGGACCATATATCACCAAATCTCACTAACACATTTCATACCTTCTGTGTTATTTGATGTAAACAGTGCCAATGTGCCTGCCAAGCTATGGCTTTTCTTTTAATTACACAAATGCAATTATCAAAGCTGTGTGTCATTGTATACAAGCTGTTATATATAAGATCTGACTTGGGCACTAATTTGGAGACATATTTCTAGCTTCACAGCTGCAGGCATGGCTGTCGACAGTAGGGGTGGTATTCCATTTAGAGCACAAAGGAGGAATATTGAGAAGTCCAGGATTTTTATTGCACTCCTTGTAAAGCGCTACAGACAGAAGTTGCTGCAGAGGGTTTATACCTGGTCTCAGTGTAAGGCTGAGGCTTTGAATAACTTGGCCAAAGCTGTATCCACTGCAACTGGCATTGTACTCACTGGGGAGTAATGTTGTCAACAATACAGTGACATGAAGAGGCACAAGTGGGACCTCCTGAGCTGATGGGAGGATTTATTTAAGACTGCAAACACCCCTCTATTGTGTAAGTACACTGGCCTGTCATCTCTCTAGTATACACATTAATTAGCCAGCCAAACTCAGTTATTCATTATGCATTTATATCTCTCTCTTTCTATTGTCTACTGTGCAGCTGCAGCAGAGATAGCAGAAAATCATGAGGTGCATTAGGAGATAATGAATTACTTTGGAGATGCACAGGTAAATATGCATTAGCTCTGAATACAAGGGGAGAAGTATTTTCAGTCTATTGGTGTATGTCATTTTGAGCAGGCATACCTTAACTTTTCATGCATGCTCCAATAGCTGTTGGTGAGTGTATTACGCAATGAGTGGGTACACCAGCTTAAATACCCAGAAACTTGCATTATATTTTCTTGATGATATTATTTAGAAGATATTAACTGCAATACTGCATAACATTAACTATTACATTTTGGCAAATGCAGTTATTACCTTTGAAAGCAGATATCTGATAAGGCACAGTCATATACATGATTCTAACCATTGTGTTTGACTTTTTTGGTACATTAGTGCATTCCCATTATATCTGGATGTATCCAAGGTGCACTTATGTATTTTTCATACTGGTTTGTGTATTGAAGTAATAAAGTAATGTTACATGCCATTGATCTAATTCTGTTTTTTTTTGTCTGCCCCACCCTTATTTATATATTTATTTTGTTACTACATTGCTGCTGAAAACAAAATGACCATCAGCACAGTGGGGTAGGCTGACTACTGTGATTCAGCCCTCTATCCTTCCACAGGTGGCTGTGGCAGGCCCACCACAGGCAACAAAGACACTGAGCACATCTGGATCGAAACCTGTCATTGCTGCCTCCACAGCTCTTGCCCTACCTGCTCTACCTGCATCAGGTGACTCTGCTGCTGCTGGTGCAGTGGTAACATCCAGGATCCATAGTAGAGGAGGTAGTGAGTTTGTCACCGGTAACTAGATAGATAAGAGGTCAATTCTCACAGTGGCAAGTGTATATGTGTGTGTGTGTGTGTGTGTGTGTGTGTGTGTGTGTGTGTGTGTGTGTGTATGTGTGTGGTTCTAGTGGCAGGTAGGTAACATCTCAGTGATAGATGTGCTGTATCCACTTCCACTCAGGAGAAGAATTTTATTTTGTACACACTTTTAACATGAACATCCTCACTGCAACAAAATGATGTGGCCATCCAGTCAAAAGTGCACTCCTTCCCCTTAAGGTACACACTTTTCCTGTGGCACTTGCAGCTAATGCTACATTTTTCTAGATGGTATAACTTAATAGGCAGAAGGTACAAAACTCACCTGGTAACTTTGTGTGTGTGGCTGCAATATCAGGAACATATAGCTTCTGTGACAAAGGGGGATACTGCCAGCCCAGCTATCTGGAATTTTATAAATAATTATGTCATTTATGAATATCAACATGATATATATAGAAGTGTGACAAAGGGAGATACTGCCAGCACAGCTGTCTGAAATGTTGTAAATGTTATGTGTCATTTATGAATGTCAACATGCTTCATGTAAGGTGCTTGTATTACAAATGTATTAAAACTGTATGTCATGTATATGTCAAACTAGGCTTGTACAGACGTGTGTTGAAAAGATATCTTATAAAGTACTGCACTTAAAAATGGTCAACAGTGTGCCCTACCGGAAAAGAACAGAAATGTACATGCACTATTGTGTCTGTGTAAATGTATATATTTTAACAGTGGAAACTGGGTTACAGGAGGTTAACCAGTTTAGTAAATTTCAGAAAAATAGCTGAAATTAAATTGCTTTATGACAGGAAGGAGACACAATGTCTAAAACTAGGGAAATTTCTGTATTGCCTTGGAAGTGTTTTATTATTTTATTTCTTCCAGCATCTGTCAAAAATGTGAAAAAAGCCCTTGTCTGTGTATTTTCACATGTAGATGCTAAATACTGCCAGATTCCAGCTGTGGGGGTTTTACCTGAGATAGAGTCAGATGTCAAGAAATAATGTCATTTTGCAAGCTATCCCAGCAGTAATATTTGAGATATTAATTTGAGAGGTCTCTGAGAGGGACAGCATTCTGTATTCTGTCTTTGACCTGACAACAACTAGAGAAGATCCATTCATCACATCTGCCTTGCTCTGTAAATTAAATAGGATATAGTGAGTCTCTTAGATATAATCAGGAATATAGCAATGCTTAGTTTAGATATTTTTTCATTTATTTGAGACTGTCCTGCAATGTTGTTTTAAATATTTCCTGTGAATTTGAACTGTAATGTCACTGCAAATATATATTTGTTTTGTCTTCTTTTTTTATTTATTCTTAAATATATTTAAACATTTAATTGTGTCGAATCTGTCTAGAAATATTTAAGTTCTTAGAGTACTTGCATATTTATTTGATGACACTGTGGACCACTTCTAATAGCCTTGCTCTTGGTCAAACTGCCATAGTTTTAAACTGCAGTAGTTAATAGTAACATTACACAGTAAGATTGAACACTGTTAAGTGCCTTAAAATAGTTTAGAAGGAGCTGGCTGGTGGTGATAATAATGACCTTATAGTCTGGGCAAAAGGGGGCATGGCTAGTAAACCTGTGCCAGCCTTTCCCATGTGTGTGTGTGTCTCTGTGTGTGTGTGTGTGTGTGTGTGTGTGTGTAAATCAAACTTCAGGGTGAAGGGTGTAGACCCGAAAGCTTTATCGAATAAACTGGTTTTGGTGTAACTTCGGTTGAAGTATGAGTTCCATCCACAACTGTTACAATGTATACAATTACAGTGGGAGAAACTTCCCTTTTGTTTCATAGAAATTGCTTGCATCACAATCATATGATGTAATGACTTCACATAGCTAGAGTCTCACAGCTTTGTTATGACTTCCACTGTGATGCATGTGATTTATAAACATGTCAGTCATCAGAGAACTTAAATAGCTTACTGTTCAATTCCAGGCAAGGGCAGCATTATATGAATGTACTGATTTTACAGAAAGAAGCACACCATGAAGTTATTATTCTCATGTTTTACTTTTGAGAAAGATATATGACGTCATTTTTTAATATCCTGCCAGTGAAACAGTTGTTCTGTGAATTTTGTGGTATGAGTGCTTCCGTGTCACACTCATTCAATAATGTCTTCTATTGCATATCTACACAGGCACATTGTGGTTCAGTTGTGGAGCAGTGGTGTTGTACAAAACAGCAGGGAGGGCTTCCTTGGCTAGGCAACTTTGATATTGTACCATTCACAGTTGTGTGAACATTAACCTAGTTACCTCCTTGTCAACATTCTGACAAAATCATACTGTACAAATTATCCTAAAATATCCTTTATTACTTCACACTTGAATTTCATGTATTTATGACAAGATCCATTGCTATGTCATGTGGCAGGCACAGTCAATACACAGCTGTTTACCATGAGTAGTATGACAGACAGGGGGTTTAAATCTGCTGACATCTGTCTTTCAGATAATTGTGTCAGACTTGAATGGCTTAGGCAAGGAAAGCATTTATGGCACAGTCAGAGGGCAACAGTTTTAAGGCATCACCCTCTGAGGTAGGGGATCCATAACCATTACAATACAGAAGTCCAGTAATCCCATCAAGTCTGTTCATCATGACATACATAGAATGACTATTTCTATGTTGTCATAGTTTGTTACCCATCACCCTGATATCTGTCATGGCAAGTGTTTGAGTCTGGAAAGGTCTAGATGTTGTGTTTGTCATTGATTGTTCACAGGCATTACTTAATTTCCATATAGGAATGGACTGCATTGCATATCTTCCGCCAAACATTTATGTATTACTCTAATTGGTTTCCTTACACTGTACAGCTTTATAAGACATGATGACTTGGATAGCATTTCATGCCATATGGCATTATGCAAGATCATATAAAGTGTTATTGGGCCTGTATTAGGACACTTTCTCGTGTGTATCTGATGTCTGCATGCTGTTATGGTAGTGTTTACTGTAATTCTTATGAGCATGCTCAGTAAAAGATGCACTCTATTTAACAACAGAGACCTTGAACTACTGCAATGTCTTCAGATCTGTGTTGTCATCTGTTACTTGTGTATTTTGAGATTTATATTACTGTTTAGGATGCACATAAATATAAAACACATACTTGTTTAATACTTTTGTCAAGGTAATATACCTCCTGTGTATGCTTGTCAAATAACAGATGGTAAAATGTATCCCTTTCAAATGTGCATGCTCATTTCTTCTTGTTTATACAAGATGAAGTAGAGAATACAACACTACTGTCAGATATCACATCATTCTCTGTTTATACATGTCATATTCACTAATTGCAGTCCATGCATATAGACTGTAATGTATCCACTGACCTTTTAACTGTTATCTCAGCTCAGCATGTTTTCAACATTAATATCAGATTTACTCCCCTTTCTTACAATTTTGCATTGTGTCCCTGTCTCATTTGTTGTTAGCATGTCCATTTTTAGTTATGTACATGAGTTAAGAATTGGGAACATGATTAATTATTATATTGATATGGAAATATTTATGTTAAAATGTTTATTTGTGACATAGTCATATTTGACTGCAGTAACTGTGTACATTTTCTCCTTTTGCCCTCCTGTCGTACTTACATCCGAACTATTAACATTGTATTCTGTGTACAGTCCCCTATTTAATTCCCCCTGCATCTTAATTCATTCCCACCACTAGAGTTCTTTTGAGTTTTTACTCTGACTTCCAATGGTCGTGGCCTGAGCCTTTTTAAAAAAGTGAAATTATTGCTTCACAGTTCAAGCAAATGTTCATATTTCTATTACAAGTGTTACTAGCAAACTATAACTTGCAAACTATTTAGCACAAAGAAATCTTTACAGCAGTTGCCTTCATCTGATAGTAGGTCTCATACTGAATTTTGTACAGCACAATAAACACAGTAAATGTTAATTTTGTAATGTTGTATAAGCAACTTAGGTCTCTCAGTAACCATTCAAATAACACACATACAGCCAGTAGCATTTTTTTCATACAGAAGTGAACTTTCATATGAGGCTAAGCAGTTCTATTGGTATTAATGCAAATCTGAAGAAACAATATTTGATGCCAAGAGACTTCAGCAGGATGTAACTGCAGAAGCACCTGGAGGTGTCACTAAGGTGCAATGACTTAGTTCTTGTACTTAACTTACCCTTACTTCATATAAGCTGTCTGCCTGTACTTGCGTAATAAGTTTGCCTTCAGGAAAGCAGTTTTGTTTACATTAGTTGCTTATGCTTCCCAGCACAGTTTTATGGCCACCAACACTGCTGCTGGCCATTAAACAATGCTTGGAAGCATGTAGGCATGATGAGCCGTATGCATATTCAATGAATGCTGCTGTTCATCACGCAAAGGTGCTGTAATCGTGTAGTCTTCACACAAAACCTACACGATTGTTAATGAATCCCAGGGATTAGTATGTGAAATAAATGTCTTACTGATCAAAAGCTTTTGTTGTTTATATAGTGAACATTGCTGTTAATTTAGTGTATGTAATGACTGTCTCTTCAAATCAGTGACCCGTTGGCCCTCAGCTGTCCTACAGTTAAAGCTAACAACAATGCTTTCTGGTGGCCTGATGTATGTCTTTTAAAACTATATGCTATTAGTAGTTTGTGGGCATCTGATTTTTAATAGCTCCAGATTACTTCTTAACTTTCTTTCTTTAAAATAGCATTCCCTGGGTGAATTTATGGTTTCATCTATGTGTTATCATTTTAAGTCAATAAAAATAAAATTTGAATGCATATTATAGATCTGTCTAATACTGCAGTGAATTAAAATTAGAAGTTAAGATTTTCATAGCCATTTAAATGATTGCACATTTTTTCACCTGTCCATCTATGGTGGGTGATGAGGTAAAAGTGAAATATCTGACTACGCTTTGTTTCATAAGATCTAGGTACATTGATTCATAGGTTCAGTTGTTTTGAAATTGCTGACATCAAGAAGCTTGATTGCTGCAGTTGATGCTGAATGGCCTGATCGTACCCATAAAGTTATGGGCATTTAGAATCTATGTAACTGAAATGCCATTATATTCTTAAGGGATCATAAGAGAATCTTGTAAACTATTCTGAACTATTCTGTATTGTTTTCTTTGGTGTCTATTTTGATTATTGATGTTACATATCTGGTGTTAGTTCTTCCACCTTCAGGGAGAATTATGTAAGACACTGCCGTATAGATTTTTTAACAAGAAATCATTGCAAATTTGTAAATTGTTGTAACTAGCTTGTTCAAATACAAAAATAACTTTTAAGGATTTAAAACTGCAAGGTGAACAATTTTATTTTGCATCTTTGGACATTGTTTCCCTTTATACCTGCATTGATCAAGAAGTAAGTATAGACCATCTTAGAGAGTATTTAGTTAGCAACAGTAATTTTAGTAATTCTAAGATTAGTACTGTTTGTACTCTCATGGAATTGGTGTTGGACAATATTTTTTTCAAATTCAGTTATCAACTGTACAAACAAACATCAGGGGTAGATATGGGGGCAAGGATTTCCCCAGCATTTGCTAACCACATGATGGCAAACTGGGAAAGCAAATACCTTATCAATAATGTTTTTGATAACAACATTCTGGTTTATTGTCATTATATTGACTATTTGTTTTTCCTATGGAATGGCATTTTTGAGGAATTTGTTGATTTTGTGTCTTACCTTAATGGCTCTATGGATTTTCTTAAATTTACGATAGCTGGCTTTGGTCACAGTTTGAATTTTTTGGACTTACACTTGACTTTTGATTTTGAATCCAGAAGGTTCATTAGTAACATTTGTAGAAAATCAGTATTTGTTAATCAGTACTTACGTAAGGACAGTCTTTATTCATTTCATATGAAAAAAGGAGTAGTAAAGGGGCAGCTGATTAGACTTAGTAGGTTAACATCATCAGATGCCATCTTTACAAAAGAGATGGAAATCTTAAGGTTATTTTTTGAGGCAAGAGATTATGATAGGTCATGGTTAAAACTTATTGAAAATGAAGTTCTCACTTTAAGAGAGGGAAAGGCTTGCCCTGTTTTGTTGGTTCAAGTCCAGGCTTCAACACAGAATAGTAGGTATGATAAACATGTTTCAAATAACAACAATAATTTTTCCTGTGCATTCACTTTGCCTATAACCAATGAGATGTGGTCTATTAAAAACATTATAGTAGACAATTGGAAAATATTATTGGGTAACCATGATCTTGTGAAAATGATTGGCATGCGACCCAGTTTTACTTTCAAAAAAACTAGCAATATCAAAAGTTTGTTAGAACATGGAGCCAACAAAAAGGTGAACACCTCTGTTAATTTTATTTCAGCCAAAGGGACTTATGCTTGTAACAACTGTAAACAATGCAGATACATTAGTAATTCTTCATCAGTAAAGTTTTATCACACTAAAAAGACTTATTGGTCGAAAAGTTATTACACATGCAATAGTGAGATGGTTGTGTATGTTGCACAATGTCTTTCATGTCTTAGTTATTATGTTGGAATGACAACTAAGAGAAGTAAATATTGTAAGAAGAAATATCCAGGGAATTGTTATGGCTAGGCTTGCATAGGCCCTAGGGCCGATAGCCTAGTACCAACCTATGAACTAGATGGTTAAAAAGAAGAATTTATGAACATCTTTTAGCCATTAGGAAGAAAGAACAAACTAATGCTCTAGCTAGGCATTCCATTGTATGTGTTGACTTTAAGAAATTTACTTTTTCTGTTATAGATAGTGTTGGTCAAGAGGTATTTATGGGTGATTGTAAGACACTTTTAGAATGTAAAGAATCCCTCTGGCAAATTCATCTTGGAGCAGATATTGCACCCGGTTTGAATGACATCTATGAACATAAAATGTTTTCTGCAGATTAAGCAATGATATTTAAATAACATAGTTTTTTTATATACTTTTTTAAAAAAGAGCAGCATATTTCTATATGTATTTTTTTTTACATTTGTAACTAAAACTATATTGCTTTTATGACATCACTAATCATGTGATATGGTATTTTACTACATGAATGCTTGTGAGGGTAGAGTTTGAGCTTTCTGAAGAAGTTCACAACAAATAAAGTGAATGAAAGCACTAGTTTTGGTGTCCGTACTTTCTTGGCATTTGTTGGACAGATTTTTTAGTTTAGTTTAGTTTACTAGCTTGTTCAAATGGTACAAGAAACATGATTGTGTTTAACAGAGAGTCAGACCACAGAGATATAAAATAGAACAGGATGGTATAGTCATCACATTGGATTAACTTCACAACTTTTTAATTAGATGCATGGGTTAATGAAAATATTCTTTTGACATAGTAAATTACTGTGCTCGTAGTTTAATTTGCTGTCAGTCCTTGTCACTGGAGCTTTATTGATTGTCTCTTTCTAGGATTCAGTTTTTCAGTAATCAAAATCAATGCTCTTTTTGCCAAGTTTTATACTGTTATATTTAGTATAATTAATGCAGATGTCATTACTTTTTTCCATATTTCACAGTATGTGGCCATTAACGCATCTTGTTATCTACATGCTTTTCTGCATACCGTACTTGAGGGTCATGTACAAATACAGTCCTCTAGGATGATAACCCTACCCTAGTGAGTGAGAAGGTTAAGCCTACACCCTGACTTACTGTGTCCTGTTGGTTAAACATTATTTTACCCACTGATTTACATCCAGAGTAGCATTTCATACTTTAAATATGCTGATTATTCCTTAAAGTTTCATTTATTCCTTTATATGGAACAGTTTGAAATGCTTGTGTAAGTTCAAGATAGGTAGCATACACTGCTAGTCCTTCAATAAGTGCTGCTGTTACCTCTTCAGAGAGTAGTGCCAAAAGTTTCATAAAGCACAATTTTGCCTTAACACTGTGATTCTGTTGCATATCAAATGTGAGTAGCCAATTATTACTGTTTGGGCCTCTTTTTTACAACCATTCCATATACTTTGATAGGACTAATTAATTTCTCATTTAGCTGTATATTACAATATATTTTATTGGTGACATAATGACTGAAATGTAGTGTACCTCCATTGCTTTGGCAACACTGGCTCTTATTACATGGCAGCTGTGACCCTCCATCTCCACATTATCATTTTGGTTTATCCCTTTGCAGTGATGTATGCCCCCTTCCCTCATGGCCAGCACTATAACTGGTCTGCAGTCATCAAACATCCCACTCAAGGCAGATCTTTTCCTGGGCAGATTGTGATTTACTTTGTATTGTACAAAGATTGCATGCTTCCTGTGATGAGCTGGCATTCCATCCAGAATTTCTATTCTGCCTTACACTAATGAGCACTAAGATAGACTCTAAATTTCCATGACCATCAGCATGATAACACAAGCATTGAAGAATGTATGTATGTACGGATAAATTAATGTTTCTAAAAATCTCTCTTAATTATTTATTTATTTTTGGACAGACACATTTAGCCTATTTTTATCACCCTTCAGACTCACTCAATTACCTAGTCTACCATTTTGATCAACACAAAGTTTCTTCTCCCAAGCTGTTCAAAATGCCCTTTTTCCACATATACTTTTTTCTGCTATTTAAACATGTATCCTGCAGAACTAACCCTGCTACATTACCATTTGCTTAATACTTATTCTCACTGTACATTAAAACTAAAACACATGCTCAGAGACTGGTACTTGTCTGCGGTGTGTATTTTCTCATCAATAGCTGTGAGAAGTATAACTTGCCCAACTGCTATAAGTTGTTGTTTGTCTTTTGGCTTTTCCCAGTTAGGGGTCACCACAGTGGAACTCCGGTCCACTAATGATTGGCAGTAGATTTTTCACTGCTATAAGCACGTTTGAATATTCACAAAAAGACACTTGAACACAACAATGTTCAATATTTTACAAACAAAATTTCAAAATTCACATTATAAACATGTAGAATTTAGTAACTAGCAAAAATAGTATAAAATCCTGACAAAACAGAGTTTTATAATGCAGCATTATTAGGAAAGCCAACAAAAAGGATTATTAGTAGAAAGTGATTGTTTACATAGAGTAAAAGGCAAAAAAGTCTTGGTTGTCAGTGATAACTGTTTCAGTAATTAGTTGTATAACATAGAGGATTGTAAGTGGTTCACAGATGCTAACCATCGTATTGAATGTTCAAGACGTGGATGCCAAGGAATTTACCTCGAGAGCAAAGCTAGAGAGGTAAATCTTGCCATCCATGTTGAGAACACATCATATTAGGTTAGCATTGGCTAACCACCCATAATTCTTTACAGTGCATGGAGCTTTATCTGTTCCATGTCTGAACCAGGCTTTGCTGAGGTACTCTGGGACATTTTACACATTTCCTGTAGCTCAAAGACCATTTATTTTCACTTATTTTATTGCATTTGGATTTGCCTATCATTTTTATCTGTGCTTTATAGCTAATGTATCATATTTGCACAGTTTTTTAAGCAATTTACTGATTAACCGCATTTAATTACAGTTTAACTATATTTCATTTCTTTATTATTTATTTTACATTTGTTGACTGGGTTAATCCGGCCGAGCAGCCCTTTTTCAGTGGAGACCTGGGAAGAAAACACCACAGGTTTGCAATGGCATTATAAAAGTAAAATGAAACTGTAAAGTTAAAATGACCAAAAAAAATGAAAAAAAAGAAAAACATTGACATTTTCAAGTAGAAAGCAGTAAAAGCCAAGTGACAATTTATAGAGCTCAAGTTGATATTACTTGTAATATATGTGCAGGAACAGTATGCAAGTACATCATATAATATATACGTTTGCAATACAGTCAAGGAGGTTGCTGTTAGAGCTATTTACTGCAATTCATTATTGTTTAACTGCATTTTACTGCATTTCATTACTGTTTAACTATAAGTTTTCATACTGTGAGTTATATTTTTGTCTGTAAGTAGTTAATATGTGCGTTTCTCTGAGTTTTACTGTATTCTTAACCCTTAAATTGAGTAACATAGTCTGGATACAAGTTTGCTGCATCCAGAGCTGTTTCTTTTTGCCTGATGTGTTTCAGGCAGCCATCTTGTGTTGGTAGGGGCATATCTTCTCTGCTAGTGAGAGTAGCAAGGCTGCCTGGACCATGTCTGACACAGGCTGATTGGTAAAGAAAACAGGGGTAAAGAAAGCAGAGGCTAGCAGAATTGACTAGATTTCTGTGTTACTAGAATATTCTATTTTTATGGTACTTAAAGCCTGCTTTTCAGCTGGTTTGGGCTTGTATGAACCAGGCTCTGATGAGGTGCATCATCTCTGGGATGTTTTACAAAATTCCTGAGGCTACAAGACTAATCTAAGTGCTTTTTCATTTATTTTTCACTTATTTTATTACATTTCCACTTGTTTATCACTTTTATCTGTGCCTTATAGTGCATTTATCATATCTGTGCTGTTTTAAAGCAATTTACTGATTAACTGCATTTCATTGCTATTTACTGTAAGTCATTACTGTTAAACTGCATTTTACTGCATTTCATTAATACATGGACAACCCTGTACTACTACCACCTAGGAATACAATTTGTGAGAGGTGCAATTACATTAAGAACCTAGAGTCTATGTTGTCCCACTCACAAGCCAGTGTATCTGGCACTGAGAAGGTTGTCAACACAAACACCACACCTCAAACACTGCCCACACCTACACAAAGCACACCCACATATGCAGAGGTCCTCAAGAAAAAGATACAAACAAAAGAGATGTCTGAGGCAAAAACACATGCGAACTCTGCAGCCCGCCACACCACACGTAGTCCACACACCTGTGAATCGCAGCCAATAAGGCCTAATCATAAGCCCAAAGTATTAGTCATAGGATATGCCATTGTGAGACACACAGATGTACCCCTTACCAGGCTGGATAAGGAAAAAGTCGCAGTTAGCTGTTTGTCAGGTGCCAGAATCCACCATATCACACATGCCCTCATTTCTCTCAACAACAGGTACTGTTATGACTCTGTCATAGTCCATGCTGGTGTGAGAGACTTGAGACACACCTCCCTGGACTGTGTGAAGAGAGACATAATTGAGCTTGCTGAATATGTGTCCCAGGCAGGTATGTCCCTAGGCTTAAACAGTATTCAATCATCACCCAGAATGATGTCTCAATACAGACAAAAAATGATTGACTTTAACAATTGGCTTAGGTTCTGGTGTCATACCAAGGGAATCCAGTACCTGACAGCCTGGGAAGACAAGATCAACAGACCATGATGTTTTACCAGAGATGGCCTGCATCTCCCTCTCTTGGGCTTCAGGCTTCTGACAAAGGTGCTTGCCTCCCCCATATTGCCTTTTTTAGGCAGTGCCATGAAGTCAAAATTACCAACATGAAAATTTCATCAAAATGCAAATTAAAAGTAATGCTGCTAAATGCTAGGAGTCTGAACATGAAACTGTACTTATTGTGAGCATTCTTATACCTGGAAGATGCTGACATTTGTGCAGTCATAGAAGCCTGGTTCAAAGCTGGGAAGAGCACTCCAGCCATACCAGGTTACTCATCCTATCATACATTCAGACCCCAAACCATGGGCAGCAAATCAAAAGGAGGCTGAGTTTCAATATATAGTAAAGACATACACACCTCCAGGCTGGTCACACAGTATGATGAACACGAGACACTCCAGGTGCAGTTAACTATTGACAGGACCCCTATTCAAATCATAGCTAGCTATAGGCCCACAACTTTGACTCAAGATGCCCACTCCACCTATTTGGACCTCTTCGAATCTATCAAGATTCAACCCTTTACCCTGATCCTGGGTGACTTTAACTATCTAACCATAGACTGGAAGAACTACTCATGCCAAAATACAAATGCTCAGAGATTCCTCGATTTCGTCAATGCAAATGCCTTGGATCAGCTGGTCTGACACCCCTAAGAGAGATCATAATAACTTGGACTAGTTATTAACTAACACGAGTAACTACTGCAGTATCCCTACAGTGTCATCCTCCCTGATAAGATCTGATCACAAAGCGGTCATTTTCAAAGTTACCATGTCCGCTGACCCTCCCCTTGTGAGGGTCAAACATAAAATATTCTCCAAAGTTGATTACAATTGCCTGAGGGAAGTATAAACAGATTCACAGCCTCCCCCCCATAGGAACTGGCACAAATGTGCCAACCTACACCAAAGTACTACACAAGCATTTATATAGCTGCATGGAATCAGGAATTCCTGATAGGACAAAATCATCCTCCTCAAGGAAGAGTCAATTTGTCTGGTGGACATTTGCAATAAATAAACTCTATAATAAAAGGGAAAAAATTGCTGTCCAAGACCAAGAAGGAACAGGTGCCAAATTGGAAGCAATTACTCCTTCGCCTGAACAAGCAAGTAAGAACACTAGTGAAATCCTACACAGCAAATTTTGAGTCCAAACCGGCTACATCTACTAAAGACAGTCATAAGGCCTTCTTCACATATGTCCTCAATCTCAAAAAAAGTACTCAGATATGCTCAGAACTGGTGGTCAAGGACACCACATATACATATGTTGTAGGTATAGCCAACCTGTTAGCAGACAGGTTCAGTGAGCACCTCACCCGTCTGTTCCTCCCATCAGTAAATCAGGACATCCCCTGTGCCTGCCCCTCTCCCCTTACCTATAGGGAAGAGGTCATCATTGCCCTCTCAAAGGCAAAAAGTACAGCCTTCATGGGACCGGTTAACATCCCAGGCTGCATCCTACATGAACTCAGGCAGGAACTTGCAGCACCATTAGGCACCCTGTTCAACCAAAGCTTGATACCGGCTTCATCCCAGCCAAGTGGAGGACAGCCACTGTTATCCCGTTGCACAAAGGTGGAGCATCCACTGATCCAGGAAATTAGAGACCCATCAGCCTAACTAGCCTGATCTCCAAGGCCATGGAATCAATTATCATGGACCTCATTAACAAGGACATTGTCAGCCTTCAAACACTTGATCCCACACAGTTTGGTTTCATCAAGGGGAGGTCATGCCTGTTAAATTTGGTTGACTTCTTTGAGACAGTCACCAAAGCCATAGACAAGGAGAAAATGGTGCAGACCACCTACCGTGACCTGGCCAAAACCTTCGATGCTATTCCCCACTCGGGTATAATAGATAAATTCTCTCAACTAAGCATGAATCCATATGTTACCAGATGGGTAGCAAACTGGCTCACAGTTAGAACCCACCTAGTCAAAATAAGGAAAGCCATCTCAAGCAGTAGACCTGTAACAAGTGGTGTACCCCAGGGATCAGTCTTGGAGCCTCTGTTGTTTGGGATATACTTTTCTGAGATGCAGGCCAAATCCACTAGGCTATAGCTGACCAAGTTTGCAGATGACTGCTAGTTGGGTTATTTCCTCAATTCCCCAAGTGATATGGACATCTTCCAAGAAGGTCTCACCCAAACAAATGACTGGTGCCAGAAACATGGCCTCAGACTGAATGCCAAAAAATGCATCATCATTATCCCCTCTGGGGAGAGTGACATCCCTACAAATTATCACATTAATAACAAGGTCCTAAGCATGCAATCAGTTGTGAGGGACTTGGGCAACCAGGTTGATAGCAAACTGACTTTTGACCAACATATTGCCTCTGTTGTATCGAAAGCTTTCTACATGGCCCACCTCATTATGAAGGGTATCTCATCTAGGGACAAGGAGCTCATAACATCCCTGTATTCTTCCCTAAAAGACACATTATTGAGTAAAATGCCCCTTTCAACATATACCTCACTTAGCACATGCAGCAGCTGGAGAGACCACAGATGTTCCTCAACAGGGTAATCCAAAGCCTCCAACATCTACCCTATACAGATAGGCTAAAAGACCTGACCTCTACCCAGTCTCATACAGACTCCTCAGAGGTGACCTCTGTCTGGCATTCAAAGTGATGTCAGACCCTGCCATGATGGGACTGCTACATATCTGCAAGTCAAGCTCCACTTGAGTAACCCACATGCATAACTTCAACCTGGTATTTGACATCAGTAGGACTTAGTGAGACAGATTTGTGTCCCAAAGACCCCCCCCCTTCTGTGGAATACACTCTCTTTGCACATCAGGCAGAGTACCTCATTAACCCTTTTTAAGTACAACCTGGCTAACTGGATGGGGAACAGAAAATACACCCCTGGGATTCCACCTGTGTCCCTGCTGGACAAGGGCATCAAGTGCTGACTTTTCGGAACATGGGATAAATTCTTGACTAGACTGTTAAGGGCCTCAGGGCCAATAGCCTAGCAACTTCCTATGATCCTATGTACTACAAGTTACAGTACAAAAAAAAAAAACTGTAAGTGTTTTACTGCCTTTCAAAGCCGTAAAACATTTGGTGAGCACTTTCAGAAATGTAATGTAACACTGTCCCTTATGATTACACTCATCTTCCATGCTTCTCAACTATTCAGATTTCTGCAGAATATCCAGATTTTTCCCTCATATGTTGGGCATGATCCTCATGAAGTCCATGGTTTTTGGACAAATTACTGAGAACTGAAGACACTATATAATGTCACACATTTGGGTTTTAGACTTCATATCCTTCAGTAAATCTGGCAAACACATATCCTGTATTCTAGTAGCTTTCTAGGTTTAGAACAGGAAGTCAAGGATAGGTTATCGACTGACAGCAGGCAGAAACAGATCTTTTATTCTGCTGCTGTCATTTGTACTGGCAAAGTTTACTGCCTAGCATGGGGCCCACCCTTAACAACTTTAGCAGGATGTGCTTAGCATTTGTTAAGGTTGGGTCTTAGAAAATCTTGAATAAAGGTGAAGGGAGGCACTTAACTACTGAAATATTTAATAAAACAATCAGGAAAAACAGTAATGTGAAGCACTTTTCGTCCGGTCAGGTGGCTGGACTTCTTCAGACAAAATCAAGTAACAAACTCCATTGTTTAAAAACATATACATTTCCCTCCTCATGGAGAGTTAGCCAATCAAACATTTGCACAGTTACTATAGTAATTAATACATACGCTAATTAATTTAATAAGTAAACCTTCTAAAAGTTTTAAAACAAATAGACAATGTTATCACAATACGTATAACATTTCTCAGTAGTTTTTCACAACCTATTTAATACTAAAATAAAGACAATCATTTTAATACTAACTTGAAAATGAATAATAATAATAATAGTGCAATAACCAATACTGTCCTAAGTGTTATAACCCTATAACACCATATTTATTACACAGCAATAACAAAAGCTCACATACATACAAGATAGATGAAACCCCCACTCAAAAAGTAAAGTTAAAGTAAAGTATTTCAAATTGAGAAGCCTCACTAGATGAAGTATTTGAAGGTTCCAATTTCAAACCAAAGAATAAATTAAAATTATTTTCAGTACAAGTGGTAGTATAGATTGGGGTTTACACCATCAAGTGGTAACTTTACTTTACTTTTTGAGTGGGGGTTTCGACTATCTTGTATGTATGTTACCATTTGTTATTGCTGTGTAATAAATATGTGTTATAGGGTTATAACACTTAGGACAGTATTGGTCATTGCACTATTATCATTATTATTATTATTATTAATAATTTTCAAATTAGTATTAAAATCATTGTCTTTATTATAGTATTAAATAGGTTGTGAAAAACTACTGAGAAATTTCATAAGTATCGTGATACACATTTTCTATTTGTTTTAAAACTGCTATGCCTTTTAGAAGGTTTATTTATTTATTTAATTAGCGTATGTGCTAATTACTATAGTAAGTTTGCGAATGTTTGATTGGCTATCTCTCCGTGAGGAGGGAAATGTATATGTTTTTAAACAATGGAGTTTGTTACTTGATTTTGTCTGAAGAAGTTCGGCCACTTGACCGGATGAAAAGCGCTTCACATTACTGTTTTTCCTGTTTGCTTTATTAAATATTTCAGTGGTTTAGTGCCTCTCTTCACCTTTATTCAAGATTTTACTTGTTTCTTCCTTTTGTTTTCTGGGTTTTTAAGGTTCAGTCTTGCACCACTCTAGAGTTTAACTGATTTGTCTTTCTCTGAATATCAGAGCATAATCAGTGTGCTCCATGCACTGCAAGAATTTTACCCAAGCTTGATTATGGTAACTTTAATGGTATATCTGCAAGTGGCATTTTTGAGATAGTGCTGTTCACTATCAACTCCCTATAATGCAGGGGAGAAGGGTACTGTAGTTGAAGCAAACAAAAACTTATGATGTTAATATCTGTAGTAAATTAGTCTAACTTAACTCAAAGCTACACTGATGATATAAAACACAGCCACAGTAATTTCACACCTAATATGCAAATTTATTTAAAAGGGTGGGTGTCATGTTTGATGAAACAATAGCAAAAATAAGATTAAATGTATTTATGAAATTAAACTTGACTCCAGGATTGCATAACACCATCTAAGACATGCCCACAATGTCTGTCAACCATTAGGTCCTCTCTTTGCCGGTCAGGACATCTGCTCCCATCACTGGGTCTTCTGGACACTAACTGATAGCATTAGTACATCCCCATATTCTTTTTTGCATGTATATTTAAATATGAATGATGATTGAAGTCAAAATGTCATCCTAAAATGTATTCAGTCTACAAAGGATGAGCAAGGTAAAGACTTTTTAAGCATTTTTTATAAAATAAATATTGATGTCATGTTTCTTACAGGAGACACGTAGATGTGCTTCATTGTGTGGACCATTGAGAAAAGTGTATCATTTCTATCTTCACAGCAGCAAAGGAAGATTTAGATAAAAGATCTGTCCATGTAGAATGCATAAGCTCTTTATTATCACACCTTGATGTTTTGATCTCAGTATATGCACCTTGTTTGGAGAAATCTACATTCTTGAAACTTTTTATCAACATATTCCTTTAGTAACTAACCATATATACTAAAAGAAGATAGCTATGACCTATCCCTTTGTCAGGGTACTTGTCCATATCATGAGTCCTGAGATAGACCTGGGGGATCGTATGAACATGCTTTCACAAAGTGGGCAGAAAGCTCTTTCATCATGCATCACACTGAAGTATGGACATGCATTGCAAAGCCTATTGCACATCAATCCTTTGAATTCTGACAAGGAATCACAGCTTAAGCAGAAATCCATGTTCTGCTACAACTATAGGTTCATAGGTTCATAGGTTTATACTAGGCTATCTGCCCTAAGGCATTTATAAGCCTAGCCCAGAGTTTTGTGGCTTACGCCACCCCTTATGTTAAAAAATACTGTGTCCATTAGTTTGTTGTGCCTCTGTCCAGCAGTGACACAGAGATGATTCCCGGGGTAAACCTACGATCTCCCATCCACCGGTCAAGATTTCTCTTGAACAGAGCCAGCGAGGTGCTCTGCTTCACATGGACCATATCTCATGATTCTTGCCATCAGAGCCAATGAGGACCAATGGAATCAGTAAAGCAACTGGTAGGACTAGTTAATAATAAGCAGTGGAACTGAGCAAAAAAAAAAAAGAAGAAAAATCTGACTGTGTAGGATTCAAAATGGCCAAAGGTTTTGACAAATAGAAATAAAAAAAATAAGGTTTGTGATGACACACATTAGGGGTATGGCAGATAGAAAAAGAAAATTATAGCTAATAATTGGTGTATACTAAGGTCTTTACCAGAATTATATTCCTTGATTGATAAGACCTCTAGTTTTTCCTATCGCAACTGCCCTAGTTTAAAACAAAAATTATGCTATAAAGACATGTATACTAACTTAGATCAAGATATATTTAATAGAAATGGAACTGTTCTCTGTTGCAGTTGTTGCTGTGACTATATTAGTAAAGATACTATATTTATTCATCCTACTACCAAGAAGAGATTTACTTTTAGATGTTCAGCAACATGCAACTCTACAAATATAGTATATATAGTGACTTATGCGTGGCTTTCTATGTAGGTAAATCAACAAGAAAATTAAAGCAGAGAATAACAGAACACAGATCAGATATTTGAAGAAATATTAGTACAAATTCATTAGCCAAACATATGAATGAATGTGGACCACAACATGTTTTTATATTTAGAGTGATAGATAAAGTTTTTAAAAATTTAAGGAGGGAGTGACATAAACAAAAGATTGGAAATAAAAGAATATGAATGGATTATTCGAATGGGTGCTGACTTGTTCCCTAGTCTTAACCAAACAGTATTGTTGAAGCCTATTTTAAAATATAAACAAATGTGTTTGCATTGAGTGGTTGTTACTTTAATTTTTAATTGTTTTAATTAATGGCTGTGTGTAATTAGTATTTAAGGATGTTGTTAACTGTTGGATGTAATACACTGATGCAGGGTTGTTTGAGCCTGAAAGCTTTGCTTGTTGGATTAAGCAGTTTTATGTGAACTGCATCGTCAAGTTCCTTTATTTCTGGATATTTGGATTTTATGTGGACTGTGACTTTACTCTATATGTTGGTATGACTTTTTATGATTTCTTTAACCTACATATACTGTATACTATGAAAGCCACATAAATGGTCACCAACTCAAATTAAAATAATATGAGTAATATCTTTCCCAGAAAAGGAAACATTGTTGATATGACTAGAAAAAACACACCAGCACACAACAAAACGCAACTCATGAAAAAAACTAGAGGGATGAATTTGGATGCTGGAATAGGTTGATAATTTATTATTTGTTTTTCTTTTTATATTTATTTAATAATATCGTAGGCCATAGTAATATTTATAATGTTGCTAGTATTTATTACTGTGCTTTATATGTATTTAACATTGTATATTTAATGTATAAATGACAAATTGATATATTAGTAGTATAGAATATAATATTACATTTAGAGCATATGCATAAGCGATGTGTTTTCAGCATAGTTTTTTAATTCATTAGTTTAAAAATTTGAAGTATTTATTGCATTGATATTTTCTGTGTTTGAGCTTTAAGAAAATGTATTTGAAGGTTAATTGATTGTGATTAATTAGATGATGTCACTATATATGAGGGATGTAATGTATTTGAAATTGTTCCACTGAAGGCGAACTGCCGAGGTACCAGAATGCATGGATTATTAAATGTATTTTATACATCCTGAAAGCTGATTTTTTTCCTTCCTCTTGCTTTTTTCGTGGATGTTTTTGGATTTGATATGACTAGAGCAAGACCGGCCTTTTATGATAAGGGGTCCTAAGTAAAGGACTGCATGGCAATGCCCACTGCCCATCAGTACTCATCTCCACAAATCCCAGTGCCTTTGCATTGATCTCACCCCTTTTGGCCTCCCCACACGATCAAGATTGATTACTTTTTTCTTGATTTTTTCACATTTTGTCTTACTCTTCAGCTTTTACTCCATAATTTCAACACACACTAACTCGCCAACACTGCACTATAATAAATGCAGAGTGAAAAACTGAATCAATATGTGGATCCGGGGCTACTCGACTCCTACAATATATGGGGTATTAGATGTCCTGAGTTGCCTTTTTAACTTTTTTCCAACTTGTTTATACAAGTGTGGCTTGAACAAATTAATGAGTAAAGAAAGAAATTCAGTTTATTTTTTGACATTCATGGAATAAATAAACACTGTTTAAGGCTTAATGTTCAAAACTGAGAAGACAAATGCTTGCAAGTCTAAAAATCATATCTAAGAGTGGCGCCTGCCTTCCTGTCTCCCAAAAAGGCGGTCACTTTCTATATATCCCCCTGGTGCTAGATTGAAATGAATGGGCAATAAAAGGCCACAGTCATATATATTTTAGCCGCTGTTGGTATGAGCAGTATACAAAGCATGCATCCTCATCCCTACTTCAAAACATAGCAAAATCTGGGTACCCAGCTGAAAGTAGACTGGGAAAAAATGAATGAAAAATGGCCACAGTAGTGCATTTGTTTTTGTCAGGCATAAATACACAAAATGCCTTCTTTCCTGTCCCACCAATGCACCTTCTGTGTACCCTCTGATGTTAGACTGTGACAAATGTGAAGGAGCAAATGTAAACAGTAATATATTTCAGTTTGTTACTACAAGACTTATAACCACAGTATGCCTTCTTATCCTTTCATCCCCCAAAATGATGTCTGTTCATGAGAAAACAAAAATGCATAAATAAATTAAATAAATAAAATAAAGTAAAATAGCCACAGTAATATATTTCTACTTGTTTCCCCTAGACAGTATATTGCCCATAGAAAATCTATATGACATTTTCTGCATACCTGTGATGTCTGATTGTAAGAATATCCAAACTATTGTTAAAAAACAAAAAACTAAAAAACAGGAAACAGCTCTACCACAAAGACCATTAACTTCGCCTTTATTCTGGTACCTATATGTCATTGGGTATGGGTGCTTGCACACAAAATGGTATATTGGACAGACCAAGTGGAAAGTTAAAGTAAGAATTATGGAACATTTGAGAGATATTAAAAGGTGTAATTTGACTAGTCCTAAGCTGAGCATTTTTCAGCAGCACATGGTGGGTCTGGTGAAAGTTTATTTTTCAGCATCCTAGCCCACCCTTATTTGCCTAGGGGAGGTAACTATAGGGAGGAATTAAATAGATTGGAATGTAAAATGGTTTTAAATTATATAATATTACACCCTGCAGGATGAATTTTAAATGCCAATTTGACTATGTAGGCTATGTACATATTTATTTATTTGTTTGTTTATTTATTTATTTATTTATGTGTCTGTATGTATTAAGTGATTATAAAATTGAATTTTGAATTCATTTTTGATGTTTTAAAATTGGGGCTTGTATCTTTATTATGTTTAATAGGATAATTGTTTGATTAATTTGATGGCCACTGGGCTTGTATAAATGTTACCTTTTTGCACTGTTAGTTTATTCCCAGAATGGCCGAGGTACCAGAATAAAGGCAAAGTTAATGGTCTTTGTGGTCGAGCTGTTTCCTGTTTTTTTTACTTTTTTGTTTTTTTAACAGTAGGTCTGATTGTAAGTTAAGTTAATTATAAATAATGAGAACAGAAACTCCACTATGTATTTATATTGTGTGTTTGTCACCTGTATTATTGCCATTGTCAAGCAAACACACACACACATGCACACACACAAAATCTTTTTGCCACTGCAGCAATTTCTGCAGAAACTAATACAACCAATATTTCAACAACCACATTTCCAAGTGGCAGGTAATGCATCTCTAATGACCATAACAATCGTGGCTGTCACTTCCTTTGCATTTTCCACAGTTCATTTGGTAGTACTGTTAGTTCTAAATTCTACTGCTTGGTAGGTCTCAGTCATTCTCCTTACTATTACTGTTGGTATTCTTCCTCTTTCTGACTCTGCTCATTAGCAGATTCTGCTAATTATACTTAATAAAAAATAAATATATAAGGAGCCATACCACAGCACCAGTTTTGCTGTGTTTTCCCTCCCCGGCTCTACACAAACTTGTAGTAGTAGTCTCATGCTCTCTGCATCTCAGCTCATTAGCTATGAAGCACTGAGTACAAACAAAAAAACAATGCAAACCATAAGGGCCTGCAGCAAAGTTTCACTTAATAATTGTAATCCATATGGGTTCTGTAGCCACAACACATTTGAAAACAGATGGCACAGCTGTGGTACCTTAATTTATTATAGAAAAATAAGTGAAATAAATAAATTAAATGAATAATAGAATAGCATCCTCTAACAAAATTGCACCCTAGCCTGCCACCTATTTTGCCTGTCCTTAGACTATACTAGACTAGGTCTTTAAGATCTGTTGAGACCTCACATTTTCTAACTAAGCTAAAAAAACTTTGGTGAGGGGGTCAGTGTCATGGATTAACACTTTTCTCTCAAACAAAATAAATAAAGTGTGTATAGACTCCATTTCTTTCTTTTTTTATCTTTTTTTTTATTTTTGGGATGGATACTTTATAATGCAATATGCTACAGAGTCAGTTAATCATCAAGAAGAAATGCAAGCAAGCTTCACTGACGTATAGTATTGGACCTCTAGTAAGAAGGTCACTATAAAGATTCCCAGAAATCTTCAGCTGGGAATTTACATCCTCCAACAGGCTGGCTGACAGAACTTTTGTATTTGTCAGAACTCCTTAAAATAACACAGTTTATTTATTTATTCTTGACCAGGTTCTGGAAAGTGACTCAGAAGGTGGCACAAATAAACTATATCAAGTTGCTTTCAAAGACAGAAAGATAAAGAAGACAGTCAGATACCCTTCATAAGTGATGACAGCAACAACCTGCTCACCTGTCTGCAGGACATCAAAGGCAGTTGGAAGGAATATTTCCAGCAGCTTCTGAATGAAGAAAACCCCATAGAAGATGTACTGCCCTAAACACAGCCTACAATGAGAGAAGAAGTGGAGCCCACCTTAGAAGAAGTAAGAATAGCACTAAGAAAGGAAGTCAGGGAAAACAGCAGGCTCAGATGAGGTCACAGCAGATCTAATGAAGATGCTGGATTAAATAGGGGGAATTGGTTCCTGCAGGTACTCACAGCAGTGTAGAGAGAAAAGCATATCCCAGATGGCTGGAGAAAAAAACACACTTGTTGCAGTGTACAAGAACAAAGGGGAAAGCCTCAACTGTGAGCAGTACAGGGGCATCAAACTCCTATCACACTGCATGAAAGTTCTGGAGAAGGGTGACTGATAAACAGATATGCAGAGTAGTAGAATGCAAGATGTGAGATGAACAGTTCAGATTCAGATCAGGATGCAGCACAATTGACCCAATGTTTGGAGTGAGACAGATAGTTGAAAAGAAATTAGAGATGAGGAAAGTGTCCAAGTGGGCTTTCCTAGACTTAGAGAAAGCATATGACAAGGTCCTAAGAAAGCTGATTTGAGTAGTACTACTGTGGTTTGAAGTACCAGAAACATTGGTAGAATTAGTGCAGGCTATGTACAAAGACCCAATGACTCAATTACAAATGGTGTTCATTCTCACAGAGGGGTTCCCAGTGGGAGTGGGTGTACACCAGTGCTCAGCTCTGAGCCCACTGCTGTTGATGACAGATCAAAGTTGCTGCATACAGATGATGTGGCATTACAGGTAGACTCTGAGCAAGACCTTTAGCAATGAATTGGGGAATGGAATGCAAAACTGAAATTAAGCACAGACAAGACAGTGGTAATGCAGCAAATTTGGGAAATCAGAAGTGGAGAATTGAGATAGAAGTTAAGATAGTGGAACAGGTTAATAGCTTCAAGTATCTAGGAGGGGTTGTTGAGGAGAAGGGAAGGGAAGTTTGAATGAAGAGGTGAAAGCTAGAATCAGAGGGGCTGCAGCCAAATGGCATAGAGTTTCGGGTGTAGTGAATGACAGAAAAATGCCAAGAAAGCTGAAAAGTAAGGTGTACAAGACAGTGGTGTGACCAGTACTACTGTATGGTACAGAAACCTGGGCAGTAAAGGCAAAGCTGATGAGGAAGCTAGAGGTGATGGAAATGAAGTGCTTAAGCTTGGTGATTGGATGCACACTTTGGGACAGACAAAGAAATTAGGACATAAGAGCAGAAGCCAAACTAACTCCAGTTGCAGAAAAGATCAAAGAGAACAGATTATGGTGTTTCAGATACATGTGGAGAAAAACAGAAGACAATTGGTTGAATAAGATTTGGGACAGACAGAAAGAAGGTAAGAGGAAACAAGGACATCCAGCAAATAGGTGGATGAATTCTGTGACAGAAAATCTGTGACACTCAGGCATGACTGTCCAAGAAGGTAGGAGTATGTCATTGAATTGAGTGAGACGGCAACAGTTAACAGAATACCCTGACCCCATGTAGAAAATGGGAAAAAGGATGTTGATGATGATGACCAGGTGACTCATACTAGGCAAGTAGCCTATTTTCAGGAGAGACACAAGGCAGTATTCATACTACTTGGGGATATTTGGCTAAAGCATCAGGGGACTTCTCCTACTCATTATTTTTGTGAGTGGGAATCACTTTAGAGGAGCACTTCCTGTTTCCATTCCAGGTGCAGAGGTGGCCTGGGAAAACAGAGAGGCAGATGGAGTGAGAAGGAGACGATGAAGTAGTGAAAGAAATGGAGAAAGCAAATACCAAGACCAGAGAATGTATGCAGGATTTGGAGGATATGTTTCTGAGAAATCTGTTTATTGGAGATGAGTCAGCAAATGATGGATGCATAATTACAGCCTTGTCAGGAGGGTTGTGGGATGACTTACTAAACAAAATGGTGGTGCAGAGTGAGACAGAAAATGAAGGAGATGTTTCCTTGGGGGTCATTTTGGAGAAATTACAAATAGAGGATGCAGAGACAATCCTGAAGAATAGTGTTGAGATGGAAAAGAAACCAGACAAAGTAAAAGAAGACAAAATTGGAGAAGCAGAAAAGAATTCAGAAGCAAATAAAAAAACATATGTGGTAAGGATTCAAAGCAAAGAAGACAAAGAAGTGTGGAACAATTTAATAATTCCTTTGGGTATAAAAGCAAATGAGGTAAGAAAATGTATTCTTATTAACAAAGAGACATTTTGTGATGTTATATTTGAGACTGTCTTTTGATGTAATATTTTCTTGGAGAATATGAAAAAAAGAAAGACTGTAACCCTTGTAGTCTTTATGTGATAAAAGCATTTAACTGGGAAACAGAAAAGAAGATGCGTGTGCAATTTTGAACAGAGGTAGAAATAGAGACTTTGAAAGGACATTTGCAAGCTTTATGTAAAGAAGTATTGGACATTGCAAAATTTTATGACATTAGGGGTTTATTGACTGGTAGCTGGGATTGTAACATTGTGTTAAAAAAAGAAAGAGAAAAAAATAAAATTATACATATACTAAGAATGATAAATGTGGAGGGGCATAGGGGGTGTTGTAAAATACTGGGACAACCCAAAACACGTTTCTTTTGTGGAAAAGAAGGACATTTGATAAGTAACTGTGTCAAAAGAAAAAAAGTTATATTTGTGGGGAAATGTGACATGATGCAAATGAAATATGGATTGAAATGTTATAAATGTAATAAAATTGGACATTCATGGATGGATTGCAAAAGTGAAAATAACAGTAAGGAAAATGAAAAAGAAAGGCAAGAGAATGTACAAAGAGAAGAAATTTTAGAAGTTGCAGAAACAGAGAAAAAAAATAGATGAGAAAACAATAATAAAGAGAACATAGAAGAAGGTTCTGACCTAAGTGATGAAGACATTATGAGTGGGAAGTAGTAAAAGAGAAAAAAAGAATTCTATTGGTAAAAGACAGAAAAAGAAAATTTGAAGGGATAAGTACAAAAGAAAATAAGAAAAAAGAAAGGAAACGGTTGAAAAAAGAATATATGCAGTTAAAGACTAGGGCTTGGTGTAATGGTTAAGGTGTTTGACTAACATACACAAGGTACAGTGTTTGATTCTTACCTTTGGAAAGGAAATTGTTTGGGCCTAGAATGGCCTATTAAGAAAGCTGGCCTAGTAGTTAGTTATGAGCCATGAAGGGAAAACAAACATTTTTGAGTGATTTCTGTAAATGTAAATAGTATTAAGAATATAGCAAAAAGAATATGAATTTTGAAGTGGCATAATGCATGTGATGTAGATGTAATTACATTAGAAGACACAAGATTTTTAACAAATGAAGAAAGGATACAAACAGAGAGACTATGGGGATAAAAGATAATGTAGAATTTGGGAAATGACAGATGTTCTGGAATGGCTGTGTTCTGTAGAAATACAGTAAAGATATTAGATGTAACTGTAGCAAAAATGGGAAGATTAACCATTGTAGATTTAAAATGGAAAGAACAAGTTTATAGAATTATAACATTTTATCCTTATACTAACTGTAAAGAAAAGGAAAGCTTATTTAATCAGATTTTAGACTATGTAGTGATAAATATGAATATTACAAAAACAGGGACTTTAATTGTGATTTAAGAGGCAAGTGTAAAAAGAAAAGAAATGATGTAAGACAAATGTTAGGAGTTATAAGATGTAGTAAGTAAAAACTTTGGGTCAGATATTCATGGACTTACAAAAAAGGGTATGCATATATGTCAAAGGAAAAAACTTCAAAGACCAATACACGTAAGGTTCAGTTAAGGCACTATAATTTACTTGCAGCAAGGAGACAAAACATGTAAATACAAGGATTTGTCTAACTACTAACAGGAAGTATGTTCATTCTTATACTATTTTACAAGACATGGCCTTCTAAGCTGACATAATCAAGCACAACTTTCAGTATTGTTCTACAGCAGATGTTACTTCAGATTTTCTGCTGACATGACTAGATTTGTGAGAAACTTTTCAGAAAAATAACCTGGCCTTGGTGACCATTAATCCGTTTACAAGCGTCTATTGTACAGTGTTACTTTTCAAGGTACTTTTCTAATACAGATACAAGCAAATGCTGATTGCAGTTCATATTTTCAAGCAGGCTTTGTACTAATTATCTGTAACTTCTACAGCTGTGTATTTTCTCATGGCACAGCGGAACTTCTTGTCTAAGTTTCATACAAGTAGTATTGTTCTATTTATTATTTTTCTAACAAAAGCAGAAATCACCTGCTTCTCAGTAAATTTCCAAGGCACAAGCAAGATTTTAGCTAACAGTACAAGGTCAGAAAGCAACTGCAGTTTGTACAGATTTATGCAGTATGAAATAGAATAAATGTGTTAACCCTAAGCTCTAAATGCACTAAGCATATTGCTAATACACACATTAATACATATTTTTCTAACATTTCCCCCCATTAATACTTTTATTCTACTTTCAAAATAAGCATAAACAGTTTGTTTTCTTCTCCTAACCTCTTCCACTCAGGATTTGCAGTTAAGAGAGTCATTCAGTTAAAACTTATGAAAGCTTTTTAGTCTTTTAACAGTTCTTCAAACTCAGTACTTTGATATAAGGTTTCAGAAACTGACATGTCTATAAGGTCTTTAATCAGTCTTTTCATGCAGGGGATACCACAACAAACACATACTCCCAGTAGGAGCATACCTACACAAATGGCAATCAGGATGTTCATTAGGATGGTACCCCACCCCCCCAAACCATTTCTGGAAAAAGTCCATCAGTGAGTTTGGGCCCGGTTTGGTCATGGCCGACACTTGCTGAATTACCTCAAGATGATTGTCTATCACGTGTTTATGATCAGGAATATACGAACAGCATTCTTCTTGGATTAAAGCGCATGTACCACCTCTCGCCGCTAGGGTGAAATCAAAAGCCATGCGGTTTTAGAGCACTACAGTTCTTATAGCATTCAGTTCATCAGTCACCAATTCGAGAGCAGAAAAAGTTGCATTGCTCATTACTTCGAGAAGTTTTGACAGTTTTCTCAGCTCCCAAATCGATTTCACTGCTCCATATGCTGGTAATATGCCTGCCCACGATATAACGCTATCACTCAAGTCCATGTGTGTCAGTCCTTTGCTTAGAGAGTGATGGTCTTTCCAACGCGCATCGATTTGTCCCACTGGATTTACAGGTTTCTTGACGACTTCTCTGACATTTCAAATTTTTCCATGAGGCAAAACTGCAGTGTGTCGTATGGCCGGAACCAGGTAACCCAAAAAAACAACTGCCGGACCAATTCTCAGGGAACCATTTGTATGCCTTTCTGCCACACACAAAATAACAGTCCTCTATTTTAGTAGTAACCTTGCTATGAATATACAGTCGCCCTGCATGAAACATTTTTCTATCAATTATAGACAGCTGTTTATAAAGAACAGAATTATGTTTTACTTAATCAAGTGTTTTGTACATCAATCCAAGAAATGAATCATAGTTTGTATTACAATAAAGATCTACTTTGTTACCTTTAGTGTAACATCTATAAGGAACAGTCACATTGCAATTGCTCCAACCCACCTGAATAGTATCATTTTTATAAAAACACACAGTTCCCTTTTGTGGAACAGACAAGTGCAATGCTATTTTATCTTGTGCTGTAATGGTTGAGGTATCATAAATCAAGTTCTCCCAGGTCTCATTGACCCCTAGGGGGACTGTAGTCATTAATAACCCCCGTATGCTGTCGGAAAAGCTGTGCAAATCCAGCAATTCGAAACATTGACAGTCTCAGCATACACATATTTAATTGCCTGGTAAGTGTTAAAGTTTGGATGCCAGTTTATGAGTAACGCTTCATGTTTATTCAGTTCAGTCTGCGTGGCTGGGAAAAGAAAAGGCCACAACAAAAAGATTATTGTCACAAATACAGTTAACAGGATGATTATGCAATACTTCTGAGGTAAGGGTTGTTCTGCAGTCCTGTTTCTTCTGGACTCTATCATTTTTGCTCTTGGCATGTAACAAGATTTTTGTCCAGTTCAAAGTTTTTAACTAATTTACAGTGCGTCAAGTTGATCCAGGAGGCACGCTTCGCAATTTTGACTGCAGTGGGTGTTGATAAAAGCACTTGATATGGACCTTCCCACTTTGGAGACACCCAATTTTTCCTCTTAACTATCTTCTGCCAGATCCATGCTCCAGGGGGCACTGCCACTTCTGACGGTCTGGTTCGTTCTTTATCTGAAACAGAATTTAACTGCAACAAATGTTTAGAATTTAACAAATTACACATGTACTCTGCTAATGTACTGTCAGCTTCCTGGTCTGCGGGCATGAGAGATTTCCACTGAGGTATATAGTAAGCCCTTCCAAAGAACTTTTCAAAAGGAGTCAATCCTTTTGCATTCGGAACAGTTCTCATGCTCAACAGTGCCAGGGGCAGACAGTACACCCAGTTTCTCTGCGTTTCTGTCATTAATTTTCTTAGCTTACTCTTTAAAATCCCATTATGCCTCTCTACTAGCCCTGCTGATTGCGGGTGATACGCACAATGATTCTTTAGAGAAATACGAAAATGTTTACTTAACTGCTGTATGGTCTGATTCACAAAGTGTGTGCCGTTGTAAGTATGAATTTGATGGTAAACTAGAAAAACCCTCACTTGTCAAACTTGTCAAACAGCTTAAAACTGATTCTAGAGGTTGGGTAAAAAAGCAAAGTCAATTAGGAATTCCTCAGGCACACAGGTGGATTGAGGAAGTAAACCGAAGGGAACAAAAGAGTAATAATTCAAAAGCAATGTTTTTAGATAAGGAGGACAATAACTTAGTAATAGCATCAGCCCCTCCACCTCCCTTACCAGAATATGAGGCAAGTGAACAAGTTAGTCCACCCCTGCAATATCCTACTGTCACTGTGAGTAGAGACACTACAAAAGCGATACCGTTTGTTAGAGATCCCATCGAGACCATGTCTCGAACATGGGCAGGAAACTCAAAAGGGGACATTGAGTTATATCAAATGGGTAGAAATTCACGATTTATGAGTGAAGAAGAAATATGCCCACTTATAGAATAAAAACAAAATAAGGAATGTATAAAAATAGGCAAAGGAATATAAAGGATACATGAGAAAGTATGGAATGAAGAAGGAAATAGATTAGTAATACAGTTATGGAGCAATCACATTACTATGACAACATTTTATAAAGATTGGTCTAATTTGGTGACATTTAAGGAAAAATACAAAATAAAAATGTTTTTTTTTTTATAATAGCAATATTATGTAAGAAAAGTAGAGAAAGAAAAGTATAAAAGAATATATAGTGATGTACTGGAAGATTTAGAACATAATGATATCAATCATTTTGACAATGAAAAATAATTATATGAAAGAAATTAAGAAAAATATACAAGAATTCTTATATAAGCAAAGATATTTTTTACAAAGAAAAAGAAAAATTTTGAGTTACATAAGCAGATTAGTAAAGGAAGGTGGTAGTGTAATGAGAGAAATAAAAAATGGAAAAGGAAAAATAGAAAAAACTCGGGGAAAAGACTATGAACAATATAGAACAGTATGCACAATAAATGTTTATAGAAAAAAGAAGGTAGTGGAAAAAACATGGGAAGTAAAAACGTTAACAGAAAAAGAGAGTAAAGAGTTGGAAAAGGAGGTTTATTTAAACAAGCTAGATAAAGTATTAGGACAAGTAAATATAGATTCAGTTGCAAGTCTAGATGGAATAGGGTACGAAATGCATTAAATTATAAGGGATTGGCAAAAAAATATATATTTTTTAAAGATTTTGAATGAATGGTGAAATGAACATTTTATGCATAAAGAATTATGTAGTGAAATACTAACATTCATAAGGAAGAAGGACGATAGAAGAGAATAAAAACAATGGAGACCAATAGTACTTAATAATAATGATTATGAGATGTTTATGAAAATAATACAAAAGAGATTTGAAACTAAAATGTAAAATATTATGGAAGATAGCATATACTGTATAAAGGGGAAGGGTTGTCAAGAATTATTAATGAAAAAGAAATTGGGGATGATATTATGAACAGAAAAGAAGAAGCAAAAATCATGACAGGAGACCTTAATAAGGCATTTGACACAACTGGGCATAAAATCTTATGGGTAATAATGAAAGAATATAATATAACTGGGAAAGTTAGGAAATTATGTTTGTCAGTATATAGTAATAATAAAGTAAAATACTTGTAAATGCCTGGTAAGACAAGGATGCCCATTCAGTAGTATACTCTTTGCATTAGTTATGAATATGATACTATGTAAAATAAATAAAAAAATGAAGGTAGGATATATAATAAACTAAGGGTTAAGAATTCCAGTTCTGTTAACATATATAGGTGACATTATAATAATTGCAAAAAAACAATATTTGGATAAAAGAAACAATTTGCAGAGATGAGTGTCTAGAGCTGATAAGGATGGCTTTAAATAAAGACAAAAGTAAAGATTTAGGTGATGTAGTAAAGATTGAGGGCATATATTTCACAATGAAGGAAATTGCTGTGTAGGTATACAATTTGGGAATAAAAATGTAAGTATCATTCAATGGAGAAAAACAATAGTAGAAATAAACATCTTTTTTTCTGGAGAACATGTAAATAATCACTCAGAAAAAAAGCTTATTTAATGAATTCAGTACTGATTGGAAAAGTAGCACACTTAGCAAGTGTGCGTATGTTGTCACCACTATTTGAAAAGGAATTGTTGCAGATAATTTTTTTCATTTATATTGTGTTCTAGATTAAACCCAGTAAAACAAGGAGTTTTGTATGTAAATAAAGAAGAAGGGGTTAGGTTTAATTAACCCAGTGATATACACTGCTTCACTAAATTTATATAAAGTGTGACAGTGGATAAATGAAAAAGATGAGCGATTAGTAGTAAACGTGTATACATATAAGTATTATAAATTTGGGGGTAAGGTAGAAAAGAGAAAAAGAGAGTATATAAATGAAAAAATAAAATGTTACCAAGAAAAAATATTTATGTGGAAAATAAAAATTGATGATATAGAAAAAGATAGAAAAGTATGGTATAAGAATGTAATGATAACATATCACTAAGTAAAACCATGGGACAATCAAACAGATGAAAAAAATAAAGCTATAAAAACAAGAAGCAAATGGTATAATCAAAAAGAAGAACTTCAAGAATTTTTCTGAAGACTGGTAATAGATAAATTGCCAGTAAAAGGAAATATAGCATATAGAAAGAAAAGTGATCAAATATGTTTACATTGTCAAGAAGAAGAAACAACGGAACATATTTTTTTTTCTTTTTGAAATGTAAGAGTAAAAAAAGTTATGGGGAAAACTATGTAAAGATTTTTTTGAAGATATGAAAGACGTGGATAAAATAAACATGGATATGGTTAAATACATATATTATAACAATAGAAGTAAAGAATATGTTAAAAGAATAGACAGAACATTATTTTATGTTAAAAGGGTTATATGGAATTAAAGAACAGATGAAATTATGTTTAATGGTAAATAGATTTTAGCAACAATATTAAGTAAAATCAGATGGTGGTAATAGAAAATGAGTTGGGTCTAATAGGGATGAAAGTTTAGCATGATTGTAAAGGAAGTTATGAATATGTATAAACAGATATGTATATTTATATTTTTGTACACATGTAAATATGTTGTATATAAAGGACACTTACTCTTTTCAGTAGGTGCCATGGGATCTTTTAGATCCACCTCAGCTACCATCATCTCAAGCAAATGGGTATCACTTTAACATCACATCTGAAGCACAGCACACTCAGGAGTATAGCAACCCCTGGTGCTGCACTTAGGTGTTAGTAATTGATCTATCTGGTGTGGGAATAGAACACAAAGCCTTTTGCATCAAAGGGAAGAATGCTACCTGGTGCACTACTCTTACTGACACAATCTTCCCCATTACTCAATAAATACACCAGAGTCTCATTTTGGTCTCCATGTTTTCAGTTTAAATTTCATTTCATACTAATCTGTCTGTGACTACACAGAGAAAAATAAGCATTTTACAGAACAACATGCTATAGTGCAATTTCCACTGGGAGAACATGCAATAAATTCACAGAGCATTATGATTTTTCAACTATACAACTATACATGTTCAATGCTAATGCATGGAGGAAACAGAAGTTTTCGATAGTATTGCAAAACTAGTAGGTTAAAGAGCACAAATTATAATGCAACACTGTATTGCTAGTGATGCATTATATAAGCATCCATATCTTGTGGCTTTAGGGTTAAACAACTTGGTCCGTCTGAGGATATAAAAATGCTTTTTATTTTGTTTGTTGCAGATTGTTACACCATTTCAAATTGTTTCAGTCTGTGTGTGCTTAGAACTTCTATCACATCACCATTACATATGTTATGCAATTTAGAAAAGTGTTTATTTAAATCCTATTTTAAAGTAGTCCCTGTGATAATTTAGCACTGTGAATGCATCCTTTATTGTTGATGAGCTTGCCACTATATGTGCTTATCACTGTAAGTTAAGTGCAAGATAAATAACACTAGTGCATGCAGGTATGGAGAAGCTAGCTGATATGGTGCAGTTGTTAACTGGGTACCTGAAGGTAACTGCCAAAAGCACAAAAATCTTGCTAAAATACACAATTTTATTGTAAGAGAAAAACAGATTGTACTTATTCCACTTTATATTTACATTAGGAACTACAATAAAACAATTTATAAGTCTGCCTGCCATCAAGTAGTCAAATAAGTGTGGTACGTGCCAGATTCTAGTAAGTGCTTGTTTTGAAAAACAAAATAATATTATGCCTACTATTATAAAATGTTAAAGTAAAAAAAAAAGAAAGAAAGAAAAAAGAGAGAGAAACGCTAGTAAATACCCATGACAATGGATTTATAAAGGTACATGTTTAACTGATGTGCAACTGCAAACCAGAAAAGACCCACACAGCTGTGCACAGGGTTTCCAGTACCTAAGGTTGATAAGAAATATAATAAAAAATGTTGTGGAAGTAAAATGTGCAGTATACCTACACACTCAGCTAAAATGTTTTTGCAAAGTAGCACATTACAAACTGTGAATCCAGTAACTTGCATTCTGATTTAACTAAGAATAATTGTTTCTAAGAATATCTGTAGGCATCTAAAATGTCAGTAATTAACTGGTACAGACGGATGTCACAACATAACATATTTTGGGCTAATCTGTGCAGGAAAGGAAAACAAGTAATTTCAAATCTCTTTTCCTGCTATACCTTATTACTACAGGAACTTCATTATGCAGAACCTTGAATTTTAGCAATAAACAAGTAAAATCATTAGCCACTTTACTATGGGTTACAAGTTATATTGTCACTTGGTAGCTCTGCCCTGTAGATGAGTGTGAATAGAAATAATTAAATAAAAAGATAAACAAAGAAACAAGCAAGTAAAAAAGACATAACATTTTCCTTTAATTTACTGCATGAATCTGTTAATTTTCACTAACCAAATAGAGTGCATCATAAATAAAAAGGCTAAATTTGTGTCTAGGAACAGGACTTTACTGAGGCCAAATACCAAGACACTCCTGCTTCTGCATCTTTTGCCCAGGTGCATGAGATTGATAGCAAATACCTAACATGTTGCTTAATAACTGAAGGTATACTGGAGCCAGTTCTACCCTGCATAGGCAGCTTAAGTGTACAGCGAGCCACATGCAACACTGGAGTAAGAGGAAGGCAATGTTTTCTTATAATTTCATAGGATATACTGCAAGAAATGAGTAGTCCAAGTGACTCGCTGTACTTGATCATGCTTAAATGATTATTAAACTGGACTGTTTTGCTATGTGCGTGTCTGTGTCTGGGGGGGGAGGGTGAAACCAACTTGAATTATATCACTATGTGTACAGAAGTTATTTGAATTTAACATGTCAAAAATCACAGCTTCCCTTTCAGAAACTATTTGTACCGGGGTACTGAAAGAATTGCCAAACTGATCATTATGACTCTTCATTAGTCTGAATTCCCAAGGGGTAGTTTGTGCTTATTTTATTAACAAGGTTAAGCCACATTTTCAGTGGAGCAATAGGAACACTCTCTCTAGTTATAGGAATTGTTCAGTCACATAAAACAAATGAAGATTGAAAGAATCAAACCTGGGGCTAGAGAGCACACCTTATAAGCAGCTCACAAATGTAACTATCTAAATAACATTGGCAGCTTGAGAGTCAAAATAAATGAATTCTGTGTGCTCATGAGTGTGAATATGAAACAATCTGAAGTATAACAAAAACCCTTGGGATAATTTATTTTATTTGGTCACAATCAAGTACTAGATGAATGCCTATTCAAAAAGTGACCATTTGATTATGATGCAGTGATGATAGATACTGACTTGCCTGCTGCTTTAATGAATGTCTGTAAGTGAGCACATAGGATTAAGACTCTGCAAGTTTTTGTTCTTTTCACCTTTGTTTGTCTATTGTAGGACTCTGACCAAATCATTTAATTATAAGGTGTTTCCAGCTTGCCCCGGAAAATGGACATTTATGTCTGATAGACCTATCTGGTCAACAAAATGAATTGTAAGTATGTGCATGTGTTTGGGTATGTTTATGTCAGTGTGTAACACTGCTCAAATTTATTTTACACAAATTGCTTTAACTTTATCAGACTGAAATGCTTTTTGATTCAACAGTTACAACATTTTATTGTGGACAGAATGGGCAAGACATGATGGCTGGGGTTTACTGCACAAGACACCACAGACCTAATCAGGCATGTATTGTGCAGTGGACAGCACCTGCACACCTACCAGAGGACTGTATAAAAAATACAGGCACAGGAGAATGGGATAGGCAGCATTAATCTGCAGTAGAACACATGTAACACTATATTACTGTGCATGGTCAATGTTGCATTAGTCACAGCTTAAACAAGTTAGCACAGCCTAGCTAATGCATGCCTATGTGCACAGTGTAGCAATGTGTATCAACAGTTAGCGCCTAGTCAGTGCGAGAAGGATAAAAGAGTTAAGCAAATCCATCAACAGAAGGCATACTGTGGATGTACAATCTGTCAACAGAAGGCATACTGTAGATGTACATTGCCAAACATATTCAGCATGCACATAGCAGGAAACGGAACAGATAGAAAAATGAAAAAAGGACAATTGAAAGCAGTGATAAACATAATAAAATACTATAAGGTATGGAAGGGATCGTAGGAAAGAAGTGTATTTTTTGTAAGTTTTACAAAAGAAGGTTAGGCGAAGAAGATATTAAGAAGTGGCTGGGTATAGGATAGTGGGAGAAGGACAGGTAGCAGGGGAAGCCAAACACAGAACCACAGACCAGAGCACACAGTCTAAAGCAGTATACAAAGAAAAGGTGGAGAAGACAGTGCCTGGGCACATGCTTGCATAGCTTGGACAAGTGGTGATGGGGAGGTTTAGGCAATAAACATATAAATGAGGAATTAGATATAAGAGAGAGAAAACATCTGGATGGAAAGAGGCTGGCTGACAGGGAAATAAACCAAGGCTTTACTCACCTGGATGGCTGATGTTCGGGGCTAGCTGCTCCTACACTGGTCTAATGGCCAGGGCCTGTATGTGACTTGTCCAGTCATACCAGAAGAGGCTCAGAGTTTCAAGAGTGGGCATAAAGCCACTGACACATCTTGGCAATGATCAGCCTTCACACCTCTCACCAGAAGACCACCTTTCTGCCATCAGTAGAGAAGCAGATCATAAACAGTGGCACTAACAGTCATTAACAACATAACTGCCATGCTAATTGAATCTTGCGAGCATGATATAAAGCATTGGCAGCATTTAGGTTAGGGTTGGCACAAATCATTAATGAGGTAAAGGTTCAATGAAACTTAACCCTCTCCCTAATTCGTAACTCTAAAGCTTATCTTAAAAAAAAAAAAAAAAAAAAAAAACACTTTCCATAACATTACCACTATTAAAACAAGTTTATTGTGAAGGAAGGTGTTGTTTTATGATATGATCACAATAGAAAACTGTATGATTTTCTTTTGCTAGCTTTCATATTTTCCTGTTAGGATGCTTTTTAGAATGATAGCATTCCAGCATCAGTCATTTTTGATTTGATGCTTGTGTATGTCGGTGTTTGTAGCTATATCTATATATATATATATATATATATATATATATATATATATATATATATATATATATATATATATATATAATGTCTGTGTGTATATAAATATATACATATATTATATAAAACTGTATATACGTGTGTGTGTGTGTGTATGTATATTTATGTAAGTAGTGTGTGTGTATATATATATATATATATATATATATATATATATATACATATCTCGGAAGGGAAAGACAAAGATAGTAAAAACATATTAATGAACTTTTGTGATGGCATATGCCATGACCAAATAATACTGATATTCTTATCACTAAATATTTACATTTTAGTTGTGAAATTAAGTGAATGAGGATTTGCAGTGTGACCATTGCTATTATGAGTTTTCAAAGAATAAGTCACATTTAGCACACACACATACATACACACACACACACACATATACATTCAAGGATTCCCTATTTCTGCTCACTGATCCTGATTGCTGAAATAGCTTGATTGGTTATGGAAAAGTGATAAAAAGTACTGCTAAAAAAAACAATGATAATTGTTTTGGGGACTGTCTCCTTTCCCCAGTGTTGTGTAATCATGGAGATGGTGTTTATTATTTCAGGAGGTGTAGGGTAAATGCCTTATGTGGGTAATGTGTGAGGGACCTGCCTCCCAGAAAAAGAAAAAAAAAACTTGTTTTGAGATATTTGATTTGTTTTTATGTTTATGGCAGCTTTGGATGGTAGTCAGACAAGGATTTGAGTTGTACAAATTGCTGTTGTGAGTTTTAAAAGAATAAACCACAACTGACAATTATGAATAAAACTGTATAACAGCACAGGCCTGTGTACTCCATAAATGTAATTAATGGAAACAAGGAGTCCTTACTAATGCAAGCTGCCGTTGGCTTTCTTTTCTCTTTTTACCCTTTTAAGGCTGTGAGCATTGTTGTTGTGAGTTTTCAAAAAATAAGCCACATCAACACACACACACACACACACACACACACACACACACACACACACACACACACACACACACACTTTTTTCAATGGCTAATTTGTTTCTTGGGTTATACTTAAATACATAGAGTATATCTGGGGACTTGTCTTTTCTAACAAGGCTTACAAAATGTTCAACTACTGCTGGTGACTCTGTGCTTGTTGTTTGTACCATCCACCCTAGCTTTCCTTGATCTGCTTTTTAAACTTGGTGATTTTTGAGCTTTATAAGTTCCTCCCTTTCGATACTGCTGTTGATATCTTGAATTATTTATTTGCCTTTCCTTGTGCTTATTTTGAAAAAAAAGTGTTCTACTGATTTACTTGCTCTGAATTCATTGTCTAGCAAGCTGTTGGATAAATTAGTGTATTTTTTGCACTCTTGCAAGCTATTTTCCATGTTTTTATTTCCAGAAGGCAGAGGATTATCTATCCAGTGGCAGTGGGTGGCAGTAGTCTAGTCTTTATTGGTTGGGGATGCACACAAGAAATTCTTGCATGTAGTTGTTTTGTTGGCCAGAGGGCTTATTAATCAGCTTACCTTCTTTTTACTGCCTTTATAAATTCTGCACAATTGAGTGGTTCTTGACTCATTTCTACAAAGTGGAGTACTTTTATTGAATAATCGCACTTTTATAAGATGTCTAAAGTACACTGCTGTTATCTTGAATTACTTATTGCCTTTCCTTAAGTTTGCTTGTGGTAGCATTTTGCTGCTGTCACTCTTTTACTGTGATTTTACATTAGGAGGACTGGGATTATTCATCTAGTGGCAGTCGGTATTTACCTGGTCTATCTGAGTTGGGAAGCACACAAAAAGGCTTTAAGTGTAATTGTTTATTGGCTAGAGGGTTCTGTAGTCAGTTGTCTGTATATCTAGTGCTGGCATACATTTGACACATTTGCACAAACCTTCTAGCTGTGCCAGTGCCCTATGCAGACACAAACATCTAGAAACATTGCTTATTTATTGTCTTTTTTATACTTCTTTAAAGTAGCATTTTCAAACTGCTGTAAGGGCTGATGTTCTGCACTGAAATACATTGTATCTAGTGTCTCTTAACTAATATCAAGCATCTGTATGTGGCTCCTTAATACCTGGGATACAAACCAGACATTTTACATTTAGAGGGTCAAAGTATGTACCCTTGTAGCAGTAGAGGACTGATTTTACCTACCTAAGCTGGGGATTTGCTAGTGGAAAGCTCATTGTGTGCTTACCTGAATGACCTTAGGGCATAGTTAGTGTAAAATTAGCTTTTTTTCTGATCATGTATAAGCCTTACATTTGCACAAGTCTTGGCTCTTTTCCTTATAAAAAACACCTTGGAGCTTTACCTCAGTCCTGTGTTACTCACTGGGTAACAAGTTTGTACAGTGATCAGCATTTCACTCTACTTCATCTTGTCATAGTACCCAGGAATATCACTGCTCAAGAGAGCCTTGGGTTTGGGGTCTGGGCAGCATTGCTGGTTAGGTTAGCTGCAGATTACACCTAGTAAATAGCCTTCCCCTCATCCATTTACAAACATCCTCCACTCCTATCCCTTGTAAGTACACATTAGGACCTACAACCATGGATGGGCACTTTCTTGTTATCTCTGCATCCAGCTTAATGGATATGGGGTTCCTGAGGCAATGTAATAACTGTCATTTGTACACTGATTACCATTCAGTTCTCAAACAGAGAAATACAGTATGTGAGAGATGGAGTTATACATTGAAAATGGAGACTAGACTCTCTCTCACACAGACACAAAACAATCAACTAACAAGTTGTCAGTGACTCACACACATCACTCAATGCACCCGCAAAGGACCACACATGCATAGGTTCTCACATGTATCTGACCCAAACCTCAAACGCCTGTCAGATGCAGTCATCAGAAATTCTGTATGCCACAAACAAGTCCCATCACAACACATAAAGTGCCATCCCACTGTGTCTCAACTACCGAGCCCATAAAGCGAAACACTCTACATCCCAATATTCTGGTCATAGGAGACTCCATTGTGAGACACACCAATGTCTATTTTACCAGGCTGGATAAGGAGTAGGTTACAGTTAATTGCCTTTCAGGGGCCAGAATCCACCAGATCACACAAGTACTCAGGTCACTTACCCATAAGTACCAGTATGACTCAGTCATAGTCAATATGGGTGTGAATGACCTGAGAAGTACCTATTGGACTATATGAAGAAAGACATGACTGAGCTCTCAGAATATGTATCACAGGCAGGTATGACCCTAGCATTGGGCAGCATTCTGCCATCTCCAAGGACAATGCCACAATACCAGCACAAAATGATCGACATTAACAATCAGGTTAGCTATTGGTGTCATTCCAAAGGGGCCAAATACTTGTTAGTCTGGGAAGACATGGATCACAGGCTATACTGCTTTGCCAGGGATGGTCTTCACTTGTCACCTCTAGGCTTTCAGATATTGGTCAAAACATTATTAACCACTATAGTCCCCTTTTTTAGGCATTGCCAAATAAACAAACCTTCTAACATAACAAAAGCTACTCAGGAAAAGCTAAATATGTTGCTGCTCAATGCTGTGAGTCTCAACTAGAAACAGTACTCTCTAGAAGCTGTCCTTACCCTGGAGAAGACTGATATCTATGCAGTTACTGAAACATGGTTCAAAGCCATAGAAAGCCCTCTCTGCAGTGCATTGCTTTAATGTCTTTCATATGTTCTGACCACCCACTGAACATGACAGAGCAAAAGGAGAAGTGCCTACATAAAGTATAAGCACATCTCAAGGCTGGTCAAACAATAGGATATGCGTGAACTACTGTATGTACAATTAACCATAGGAAAAATCCATTACCATATTCTTGCTAGCTACAACTCTCCCACCATTAACCAGGAAACCCAGACATCATACCCAAAGTTACTAGAATCCCTCACCATAAAACCTAATACCATACTCCAGGGTGATTTTAACTACCCAAAAAAGCACACAAAAAAGTAAAATTACAGAAAACCACTGAACCAGTGAAAACCACACTGCATGCAGAATACAAAGTATTTTAATAAAAACTCTAGCACCTCGGCAACACAGCCTTCCAGGATTTTAACTTCCCATACATTAATTTGGAGGCATGCACAACCAGAAACATGCAGGCCCAAAGATTTCCTGACTTTGCAAATTCAAATGCCATGGAGCAGCTAGTTTACACTCCCACTAGGGGAGCAAATATTGGGTGTATATCACATAATTGAAATCCCAAAATATCGAACACCATAAGCTCAAACTTGGAATGTCAAAATGTGATATAATCAAAAGCTCAGAACAGCAAATTTTTTTCCCAGGGAAAAAATTTGCTGTTCCAAGAAACACACACACAACACAAACAAGCACACCAAAAAAAGTAATCCACACATATGCACTTAAAATCTTACTTCTAACCCTACACTAAACCATACATACACTACTATCTATCCACTTACCTTAACCCAAACCCTAACCCTAAGGTCTGTAACTATTGCGCACTCACCTTACCCGCTCTCTAACCCTAATGTCCGTAACTATCGCACACTCACCTTACCTGCGCCCTAACCCTAAGGTCCTTAACTATTGCACACTCACCTTACCCACTCCCTAACCTTAAGGTCCCTAACTATCACACACTCACCTTACCCGCTCCCTAACCCTAAGGTCCCTAACTATCGCACACTCACGTTACCCGCTCCCTAACCCTAAGGTCCCTAACTATCGCACACTCACCTTACCCGCTCCCTAACCCTAAGGCCCCTAACTATCACACACTCACCTTACCCGTTCCCTAACCCTAAGATCCCTAACTATCCCATTCCCACACTCACCTTAACCCAGTTCGTTTGCACACGTACCTTAACCCGGTCTGTAACCTTCGCACCACAGTGGAGAAAATAGCGAAGCGGCAGAAACAGCCCACCAAATTCTTTCCCTAGGAAAGAATCTGATGTTCTGCAGCTTTGCTATTTTCAGCGTTTGCTGTTTTGGGTTTGATATTATAACATTCAACGTTTTACTACTTCCATGTTATGATATAAACCTGCAAATATCCTAAATTTGGTACTCATAAATATGGAAGAGCACTACAACCCCCCCAGTGTGATGTCCTCAGTGGTAATATCAGATTACAAAGCAGTCTCTCTTGAAATACAGGTAGTCCACTCACATAACCTCAAAAACATTTAGAATCTTTCTAATGTAAATAACCTAGAGTCAACATAGCTAGTTTCCAAGATCCCCCAAATCCAAAAAACACAGAAATCTATGTAGAGGCAAACACAAAAGCCCTGTGCGACCATATAAAAAACTTCATAGAAACAGCAGTACCAGACCAAAAAACTCTGGTCAAACTGCAAAAACAAGGCACCCTGGTGGATCCTTAGTATTAATAGTATGTACATTAAAAGAAAGAAGATTCTGTCAAAAAGAAAGGGAATGTGCACAACAGAGCAAAATGTCCCACATTTTTCTAAACAAGTGAATCAGGGAACTAGTCAAGTCTCTGGAAGCAGACTTTGAGGTAGAAATAACCTCCAAATCTAAGGATAACCATAAGGCATTTTTCAGTTATGTCTGTAATCCTAAGGGCAACTTCCAACAGTGTGAGGAATTAGTTGTAGATGGCATCACCTATACTCACCCAGATGATATAGTAAATCTGCTGGCCAACAAATTCAAATCAAAGTTCATCTCCCCATCACCCCCAGTTTTCCCCACAAGAAATACCCTCCACCACTCCACTGACAATTATCACAAAAGAACAGGTTGTCACTACATTCTCTAAAGTTAAAAATATGTCTTCAATGGGACCTGATGATATACCAGGTTGCCTGCTAAACAGCTTAAATCAGGGCATATCAGGCCTACTAGGATCTCTGTTTAGCAACAGCCTCTGGACAACTTCCTGACAGAATGGAGGACAGCAACAGTCATCCCTCTGCATAAAGGGTGACCATCTACAGACCTGGGAAATTACAGACCCATAAGTTTGACTAGTTTAATATGTAAGGCAAAGAAAGAATAGTGATGGTCCTGATAAATAATGACTTAGGAAACCTACAAAAACTAGATCCATCCCAGTTTGGCTTTACCAAGGGCAGATCATGCCTACTGAATCTGATGGATTTCTTTGAAGAGTTACTAAAGTAATGGATGAGGATAAAACTGTACATACTGCCTACTGTGATCTGACCAAGGCATTTGACATAGTTCTGCACTCAGGTATTATAAATAAACTCACAAAACTGGGCATAAATCCTTACATCACCAGATGGATAACCAACTGACTCATGGACAGGACATTCAGATCCAGCAAGAGGCCAGTTAATAGTCGTGCGCCACAGGGTTCAGTGCTGGGACCACTCCTGTTAACAATATATTTCTTTGACGTCAAGGCTAATGTGAAAGACCTCAGAATGACAATGTTAGCTGAAGACTGCAAGTTGGAGGCAATCATTGAATCCCCTAATGATGTAAATATCCTTCACAAGAATTTAGATCAGACAAAAAATAAAGGATGATAAGACAACCCCCCCCCAGGATACAGTATACTCAGGCATGACAGACAAAATAAGCATTTAGGTGCTGAAGCAATCATCTATAAAAATTCCCTAACCATTACCTTACTTCCACAGGAAATACCCACATTTAACAATGCTGAACTACTAGTAACAGCAGTAGGAAAGCTATATGCTTAACAGCAAGTTGTATACCACCAGAGAATAATGTTGATACTGCTGAAACATCCTGTATCTGATATTCCAACAAATTAACCATAAAACTGTAATACTTGGACACTTAAGTATAGATTGGCAACTCATAAATTCCACTACCCATACTGAATCCATAAACTTGTACAACTTGAGACAATTAATAACCATACCTACCAGAATCAATAAAACTTCAGGGAGACACTCAACATTAGACTGGATTCTTACAAACAAACCAGACAAACTGATAAAAGTAGGCTGTGTCATAGATAGCATAAGTGACCACATATCAACATATGCTATTAGAACTCACCATAACCAAGATAAACATTATCTATGATCAAGTAAGGAATACAACCAATTTCAACAAAGATATTTTCAGTGAAACACTAAAACAATATAACTGGAATGCACTTAGAGCAATGTCACTAGATACTGCTGCAGAGCACTTTAATAATTTATTCTTACAGACCTTAAATAATCTAGCACCAGCATGTAATAAAAGAGTGAAGTCCAACCCTGCACCATGGCTGACAAAGAAAACACAAAAATATCATGATAAAAAGGGATAAAGCCTGGAAAACTGTTATAAAAATAGAACTCAAAATGCCCTCCAGCAATTTAGATATCTTAGAAACCTTGCAAAACTCCATGTCAAACAGGATCAGCAAACATATTATACCAGCCTATAAGACAAACATATAAACAACCCAAACCTTTTTTGGTCATCACTTAATAAACTACTTCACCCTGACAAGACCACTAGTCCCTCTCCAAAAACAGACAATGCAACCGACTTTATCCCCACATAGTTTAATCCCTACTTTATACAATCAATATTATCTCCCTTAGACACTAACACATTTGCCCACCCACTACTACTGTCCAGTCAAAACCACCTACAGATCTTCAGTTTTAGTCCAGTACCTACCTCACTCATAAGGAAGTTGTGCCTTAAACTAAAAACTACTTCTGTAACTATAGACCAATTACCATTAGACTACCTAAAAATGGCTGAAGTCGTAGCCTTCCCTGTGCCATACTAGTTAATATGTTCATAGCAGAAAGATACATCCCATCACTGTGGAAAAAATCCTACATCATACTAATGCACAAAGGAGACACATCTACAGAGTTTAATAACTACAGACCAATAGCTATGTTCTCCCCCTCTCCAAAATGTTAGAGAAATGCATCCTTATGCAGCTAATGCAATACCTAACCTCAAGTAACCTGCTCTCAGGAACACAACTTGGCTTTAGACCACAGCAGAGCACCACTACTGTCCTGCTACATTTTAACAATATAATAAACTGATGTAGAAACAGTGGTCTGCTTGTGTTCACCATGTTCTTAGACTTGTCAAAGGCATTTGATATGTCTTGCACCAGCAACTGCTTGTTTGACTCAATTTAATAGGACTTTCACAATACTCCTTGTTGTGGTTCCTTAGTTACCTATCTGGAAGGCAAGACGCCATTAAATGGTAATATCCTTTCAACCAGTTACTACAGATATCCCTCAGGGCTCTATCCTTGGTCCTCTACTATTTAAGATATTTATTAATGACTTCCACACCTCCATTCACCATGCTAGTTTAGTTCAGTATGCGAATGACAACATTAATATGTGCAACCTGAACAATAAATAAGCGTCAAGACATTACCCATAAATGTTCTCCTCTGTAGAAGCCTGGCTCGAAGAATCAAACCTCCTACTCAACCCCAAGAAAACTAAGTTAATGATTTTCACCTCAAAAAGTTGCCAAAATCAAAAGCAATCTTTTACCATAAAGTCAGCAAATAATATTGTCTTTGACATTGTAACTCACAGTAAACTCCTGGACAATATAATAGACAACAATATGAAATATGACCACCATAAAATTTGCAAAATTTAAGCTACACACCAGAATCTAAGTTCCCCTTGTAGGATCAGTGGATTCCTTACAGATACTACAAGAAAAACTCTAGCTATCACCTTCTTACTGTGGACTCTCTTATAGGCTGCTCCTATCCTAACAACCATAAACAATGCTCAAAGAAAGAAACTTGCCTCCTGCTACAGTAAAATATGCCTGACACCAGTCTCCCACATAGGACCCTCCACTGGCTTAGCTTAAATCAATTAAACTGGCTTGAACTGCACAACTGTCTAACATATTCACAAGTGACTACAGCACACAAACTTATTCATTATCCAGAAAAATGCCCTGCACTACAAAATGTATTACTACCCTACTGTCCAGAAAGGGACCTTTGTTCTAGAAACAAATTCGTATTACTTACAAATAAATCAAATAATGTTGCAGGAGACTCATTGTACTCTCAGTGCTTTGCTAAATTCGGGAATAGTATCCCTACACAAGTAAAACTCTCTGACAAACTCAGTAGTTTTAAACCACTGCTTAATCAACATCTTAACCAATCCTGGTCCTGTACATTCTCAAACAGAGGGTTAAAACTTTTTGACTGTACAATACTATCCAAGTACTCTTAATATCTTCAACATCTTACTAAAATGACAAAACCATTTTTATACATAACTGCTGCCATTGCATTACATTAAGTTGCACGTGTGCTTTCACTTTAGTAACTTCCATCTCAGTAAAATTTTATAATATATATGTATAAATAGAAATGTAACTACTGTTTCTGTATAAATGTAAATAGAAATGTAACTACTCTGTGTTTGACTGGAACTTAGTATAATACAATGTAAGCAAATGGAGCTTTTCTCCCCAGGCCTCCACGGAAAATGGGTATTACCCAGTCGGATTTTCCTGGTAAACAAAGACAATTAAATAAAATAAATAAATAAGCAATTGGTGCCAGAACCATGGCCTAAAACTAAACAATTAAAACTGCATTATCATACCCCTTCAGAAGTCAAATATCTCTGCAAATTACAACATTAATAGCACACCCCTAAGAGTAGACTTGGGTGAGAGATCTAGGTATGGTATGTAGATAGATAGTAACATGAACTTTGACCACCATATGTCCACAGTGGTGAGAAAATCCTTCCATATGGCACAGCTTATAAGTAAAGGTATGGCATCCTGATCCAACAAAATTATAGTCCTGCTGTACTCAGCCCTCATTAGACCAATAATAAAGTACAACATGCCATTTTGCATGTACCTGACAAGGCACTTACAGCAGATAGAGTGACCTCAGAGGTTCCTCACAAAGAAAATGCAGGGTAGAAACATGTCCTATGCAAACAGACTAAAACCTCTATCCCTTCGCTCTGCATCCTACCAGCTATTTAGGGGTTCCTATGCCAGACCTACAAGGCACTCTCAAATCCAGCCCTGATCAAGCTGATAGATATCAACAAGTCAACGAGCATGAGTGTCAGCTGAGCTAGGAATCTAAACTTACTCAACGACTCAAACAAAACACACTGGAGAGACAGGTATGTGTCTTAGAGATTGCCTCTTCTTTGGAACAGGCTTTATATTCATGTTAAGCAGAGCCCTTCCCTGGCCCTCTTCAAATGTAATGTGGATATATGGATGGGCAATTGCAAACTCACACATCAAGTAGTGCTTATGTCTCTTATGGACAGGGGCAATCTATAAGACATTGAAAGCATAGGCACAAACCCATGCCATCATCTTGTCCCTAGGTGCCATATATTGGATTCTATTGGATAGACTTGTTTGGGTTCTTAAACCATAAGTCTAGTAATCTCCTATGAACCTATGCCTAAAAACTTGCTATATAAGCTATATATATATATATATATATATATATATATATGTATATATATATATATATATATATATATATATATATATATATATATATATATGTATATATATATATATATATATATATATATATATATATATATATATATGTGTGTGTATATCTGTGTGTGTGTCTGTATGTTGTTGTTTGTCTTTCGGCTTTTCCCAGTTAGGGGTCGCCACAGCGGAACTCCAGTCCACTAATGATTGGCAGTAGATTTTTCACAAACGCCGAGGTGCCAGCTCGACGTTCAACCTTCAACAAAGGCATGCCCATTTACACATGTCTTTCGAATGCCCACCCAACTGCGGGGAGGACATGCAGACTCCACACAGAAGGCACTCCCCGCACTCCAGCCGATAATCGAATGGGAGAACCACTTGCTGTGAGGTAACAACGCTACTGCTGCAGTGTGTGTCTATATATATATATATATATATATATATATATATTGTGTGTGTGTGTGTGTGTGTGTGTGTGTACATAAGGTGAAAGAGTTTCACATATCCTTTCCATTGTCTAGCAGCTAAGTGGGGATATGATTTGTAATGACGAACCAAATGCAAGCAGGTGTAGGCTTTCTTTTTGTTTTCAGCTTATATAATATTATAGTATATTGCTTTGGGTTGGTTTCACAGTTCTATTCTACATTTCAGTTGAGTGAGGATCTGGCTTTTAATGACCAAGCCTAATATTTGATTAGTAGAGGTGTTCCTCTGGGGCTTTTGATGTAATGTAAATTGGTTGAGTCTGAAATATTGCCCTTGTAATTCTGTGGTTGCATATACTTGGAACCCATTTGGTGGACTGACATTGGCACACATCAGGCAGACTCAAGTCTCTGAAACCAAGTACTAGAAAAATAGCAAAGTAGGCATATGTTCTCCTCAGTTTACAATAAAAAATTCATGAAATGCTAGGATAATACCTGGTACAAACAAACCTATTCTGTTCAAGTTGACTGTGCATCTTTAGAGATGATATCCCATCCTTGACTGTGAAGTCATCGTATAAACATAATGGCCACAAAGCTCTCTGACAGATATTGACCCCTAACTAACCATTTCAGTTATCATTCAGAAGTGATTCTATAACTTACTTTTGTTTATATTTCATACATCACTATCACAAAAAATAAACCCATATTCACTATACTTCTTTGTCTCACTGGGAAGAAGACTAAAAATATAATGGCCACAGTTACATATTTTGGCCTGCTGTTTTAAGACACATACATTGCCCTTAATAACACGTCTTTTTATTTTAGTGTTGTTTATGTAATGACCCTGTGCTTTATGCAACTGTCCAAATTATGAGTCTACATCCAGTTTGGTAAATATAGTATCATCACTTTGCAGCTTTTTTCAGTATTTTTAGCCAAATCATATGATGCACATTTTTCAGAATGCAACAGACGTCTAACCCCAGGATTCATGAAGCTTGCGCCAGGTGCAGGTGTAGCATTGGCGTTCCAACACCAAATATGGCCAGCGAGCGATCCAGGTACGAGCTGTTTCCACATGCACTACCTGCGTACGCTATGCCTCCACAGCTCCCGGCCCCTGTATGCTAATTACCCCAGTTACAGCAGTGTAGCATGCAAATGAATGTATTTAACGATCCAGGAAGTGGTGCAGGCATAGTGTAAGCATGCAGAAAAGTAAACCGTAAAAACAGTTTACATTTTTGCACATATAAAATCAGAGCCATGACAGCTGGCCAAACACATGTATTATATTGTTAATTTATGCCAATGGCTAAATATATAGCCATTGGCATAAAAAAATTACAAAATATAAAAAGAACATTAAATTTCATTTTTCGCACTATCGCAAAGTTTAAGTGCAGGGCAGCAGCGCGCAAACCGGATCGCTAGAAAAATATAGAATAAAACTGCAATGTAACACATATCATGATTTTCCCATAATAGTCAATGGCAAGCATGTTACACCACACCATGGTGCAAGGGTTGCTAAGAGTCTGTAACAGTGTTTTGCATGGTAGCGAGGAATTAGTAGGCAATGCCATGCAAATGAGAGGAGTAATAGTGAATCACAGATTTCTCGCTGGTGTAAGCATGCACCACACAGCATAGCATTATAACACCAAGGTGTGCCTTTGAGATAATGATGACATCAAGAGAGGGGTGTGTCACCTTTGCTGTAAGCACATTGGCGCATTGCTAATCCGGTTTGCCCATAGCTAAGCAAAGCTGCAGGACAGGAGTGTGTCGAACTGGCTATAGCTTTGCTTAGCTGAGATTACACAAGGTAACTGAGTATGCATGTGAACAGAGATGAAAATGTGCTTAAACCCAGTAAATGGGTTTGCGCGGCGCGCACCGGAGCTGAAACAGGAAGGATATAGGAAAGAAGTAAGAAAATGCTGCAGCAGGGAAATTGGAGTACAAATGACTAATTAACACCTAGGAACCTACAGTAGGCCATTGACAACAGCTAACAAGGCTGCAAGCAACTACCTGCAGAACAGGAAAGTGGAGAGGCTGTACTGCAAAGAAAACAGTAAAGTGTCACAGCAGAACAAAGCAGATTTGCAGTATATCAGTTACAAGACACATTTTGTAACATATGACTGGGTAGGGAAAGTACAAAACAAGAAAGACGGCAGGTGGATGCATGCCTAATAATGGGAGGGGATCCAGGTTTAAAAGTGAATTAAAGGGTAACAGATTAATCAAGGCAGGCAAGCATAACTCCACACTAAAGGCCCCACACTTCCAGTACTCACTATAAAACCCATAATTAAGATACCCTGCAGCTTGAATTGCTGATACACACCCAATGACATCAGCAGCATCCATAACAAAATAGTGTAAAGTGTGAAAGCACCTCACACACACTTGTGTATTCCCATACACTCTGCACCATTGTTGTATACAGGCAGAGAACATTTTAGTATGTACATGTTAGGGGCTACCATAGCTTTGATCCAGCAGCATGTGTTGGAGACTGAAGGTGGTGTGGAGGAGGATGCACACAACCACCTCAGGCACCAGAGGAGGAGAATAGTGTTCAGACCCAGGGTAACCTACCAGGGGCTACATGATCTGGAGATAGTTGAGCGTTACATGGTGGACAGGGACACCCTACAGCAACTTGTTGAGCTGTGCTGGCCATGCCTCAGAGCCAGAACAAACAGAGGGGAACCCATCCCAGTGGATACAAAGGTATTTGTAAGCCTGAGAATATTAGCTACAGGTACCTTTTAAAGGCCAACTGGGGACATCATGGGGATCTCACATGCATCAGCATCCAGGGCACTTCACCAGTTCCTGGATGCCATGTTACCACATGCCAATGAGCATATATACTTCCCCCAAATGCAGGAGGAGTTGTCCAGTAATATGCATCTCTTCCACCGTGGAGGTACTGGGTGCAATAGACTGCACGCACATACACATCAAGTCACCACCTGTTGAGCAGGGTAGGTGCTACATAAACCACAAGGGATACCCCTCCATCAACTGCCAGGTCATGTGCAATGCCCAGGGCATTATCATGGATGTGTGTGCTGGCAGCCCTGGTAGCTATCACGACTCCCACATCTGGCATGCCTCACAGCTGTATCAGGTATTTGCCAGGGGAGACATCCCATATGGCCACCTGGTGGGGGATGCTGGCTATGCAATGGAATCGTGGATGATGACTCCCATCAGAAATGCACACACACCCATGCAGAAATGCCGTAATGAGGCACATGCACAAACCAGAATCATCATAGAGCATGTGTTTTGGATGCTTAAATCACGGTTCCATTGCTTGGACTTATCTGGTGGAGCCTTGCAGTATTCTCCAGGCACGTCTGCACACATCTTCATAGTATGTGCCATGCTACACAATATGATCCTGCAGAAACAGCTGCAGCAGGGACAGAATGGTGAAGGCCCTCACAGCCCACCACCATTGCCAATGGCCCCACAGGCACAGAGGTACTCAGACTACGAACACCCTGAGCCAGCCCCAGTAGGCAGATGGAGACATTCCCAGTATGCCAATGTCTTGGCAAGGAGGGAACATATAGCACACTCACTGACAGTGTAAGCACCTAGGGACTGACACCTTTCTCCACCTGCACACACAGTAAAAATGGATGGCACACACACAAGACTACCTCTAAATTGTCATGTATAAGCAGTCTGCTGTGTGCATCCAACATAGGCAGCCCTCAGCTATTGCACACACAACAGCTATTGCACAAGATAAGTCAACACCTGACAGGAAATTAAGCTATCAGCATGTGCTGATACTGTATGTATAGGTTCATAGGTAGGTACTTGGCTAACTGCCTGATGGCATTCATAAGCCTAGCCAAAATGTGTCAACTTTTGCCATCCCATTGATTCATTAACTGTCCCTCTGTGGAGTAGAGCCAATGGCGGGAACCCTGGGGTGTATCTACTGTTCCCCATCCACTCTTCAAGGTTTATCTTGAAGAGTGTTAGTGAGGGGCTCTGTATAATGTAATTAGGGATGTTGTTCCAAAGTATGGGGAGTTCCTGTGACAGGAATCCATCCCTCCAGCAACTTGCAGTTATTGTTGTGGCAAGGTTCAGCTCACTACAGCATGTGGCTCACTGTGACATGGATTCCCTACTGAGTTCGACATGGCTTTGTTGGCCAGCAGAGATTATCTCCGAGTAAATGAGATGCCACTGAGTAAAGTATGAGTTTATTCAGTCTGGCTGCATAGGACATATGTTTGAGGCCAGTAATCCTCTTGGCGAGGTACATTCATGGACCTTCCAGCTGTTGGATGTGTCTTCTGAGATACATCCCAAATGGGTTACTATACTCTATGATGGGACTGATGAGTGATGAGTAAAGGGGCACTATAACCTCAGTATGTCTAGATGGGAACCCTTTAGTAATCAGATGGCCTACATTTAAGGATGCCCTAACTACTTTGGAGATATGATTGTCAAAGGAGAGATTATTATCTACCTTAGTCCCCAGATACCCTATTACCCCATCAGTATTAAAGCAGCTGCCACTTATGTGTTAATATGTGGGTGCTTAATATTCCACAATGGAATGACCATGTGGTTAGTGGCACTTAGCTGGAGGCCATAACTTTGACACCATGTATCAGTCTCTGTCTTGAGGGATGTCTGTGTCAGCTGGACTGTCAATTATGGTTCCCAGTTCGAAGTCATTGCCAAACATGGTCTACTGTAGTCCACCTGTGTTTGCCTGTACCTATGATAAGTATATGCCAAACAGTAGGGCTCCCAGGGTTGAGTCCTGTGGGACACCAGTCATGACTGGTTAAGAGTTGGACCTGGAGGCCACTAGTCGTACCATGTGGGTTCTGTGTGTAAGCCCATTGGCAACCCAACCTGTGATGTATGGGTGTATGTACAGGCTGGTGTGTTTATCAATAATACCTGAGTGGGTCATGGTGTCAAATGCCTTGATGAGGTCCAGGTAGTATGTGTGAACCACCTCTCCCCTCATCTAATGTCTTGGTGACTGTATGTAAGATGTCAAACAGGTTCAGTAGGCATGCACTGCACTCAACCAAGCTGACCTGGATTGGGTCACGTATTTGGAGGTTACCAATGTCTTTGTTAATGAGTGCCATGAGGATGCACTCCATACCATTGCAGACCAGGCTAGTCAGGCTTATGGGGTGGTAATTACCATGGTCAGTTGTGATTCCACCTTGGTGGAATGGAATAACCGTTGCCACACGCCATTGCATGGGCATGTAGCCTGTGGAGAGGCTGAGGTTGAAAAGCTTAATTAGGTGGTGGGTCAAGTTGTCTTCTAGTGTTTGCAAGATGCAGTCTGGGACACCATCTGCCACCACTGATGCTGTGTTCTGCTGTTAGAGAGGGCCATTTCCACCTGTGTCTCTGATGTCTGTGACACTGTACCTTTCGGGTATTGTTGTGGGCTCTTTAGGGATGAAGTATGCACTGAATGTATCTGTAAGGATGTTGGCGATATCACTAGGGTCAGCATATTTTGTGCTATATTTCACCGGCACAGTGCAAATCTGTGTGTCACCACTTAGATCCTTGACATAGCCAAAGAAGGCTTTGTGGTTATCTTTCGAATCCTTGCCTATTTTCCTGTTGATGTTAGCCTTGGATGATTTCATGAGGGACCTACGTATCTTACTAATACTGGTCACGGATGTCTGCCCTTCGTGGGACTTGCTGTTTGTTTGGAACACTGTCCTACTTCTGTTATATAGCCTCTTTATTGCAGGGGTCCACCAGACTGGTGTCCTTGTCTAGGAGGAGTGAGTCTTGGTTTACCAGTGATGGCACAATCCATACATCCTAGTAGGTGCTTATAGATTGCATTTGTAAATCTGTATGTATCTTGAGCAGTGTTTCCCCTTAGCGTGGGGGCTGCGAAACTCCCCACCCCTGTCTCTAGTAGTGTGAATTTAGCAGTAGGAAAAGTATACACTGTGGTTTCCGTGGGTGGGAGAGATGGTTGGATCTGGAAACGGTGAATAGTTCATGGTCAGATCTAACCAGTGATCGGTTTACCTCTGGTGTGGTGCACCTGTCACCCATCTTGGTGATTACCACTTCTAGTATGTTTCCACCCCTTGTTAGGGAGTTTACCACCTGATACAGGGCATATGAGGTGATAAATTCCAGGAAGCGCTGGGTCTGGAAGTGAGTACTTGAGTAAGTTTCCCAGTTAATGGTAGGGTAGTTGACATAGACCAATGCCAGGGTGTGCGATAGGACTGTCATGTTCTCCACTGTCTCCATGTAGGTGGAGTGGTGGTCCTGGGTCATAGAGGGTGATCTGTAACAGGCCACAGTTTACATTTCAGTTTTGGCTGATGTTAGCTGCGCATGGATGATCTCAGAGGTATCATGCTGCCCCATTAACCAGGAGGTGTAGGTATCTCTGATGAATATGGATACACCCCCTCCATGTCTGTGTCAGTCCATGTTCTGTAGCCGAAACGTGTGGTATGGGTTGTAGTCTGATAGTGCTGGTGTGCTCTCAGGAGCCTTAAAACAGGTCTCAGTTACTGCACAGATGTTGACGTTGTCCATACTGAGGAGTGCTGTGAGTGCATGCATGTTGTGATCACAAGCCCTGCTGTTGAGTAGCATAACTCTCATTGATTCTGCTAATGCACTGTTTACAGAGCTGGTATTCACCTTTGAGACTCTCCTAAAAAAGGCACCATGGGGGCGCTAATAGCCTTGGCCAGTATTCCAAAGCCTAAGGCTGACATATAAGCCGGTATGGTATTGTTGCATGCATGTTTCCCATCTGTGTTTGTGTTTCATCTCTCCTGTAGGTAACCTACTGGTAAGCAATAGCAAGCCTTAAACTTATACAAGTCTTCTAGCTTCCAAGATAGTCTTTCAGAGTGATTAAATATCAGTGTTCTGTATGTTCTTGCTGTACTTAACTGTTTCCTGACTACATGGTGATTTCTCATTGTATATTGTGATCTGAAAGTCTGTTTATTCACATATTATGGCTGTGATGGCCTGCACTTTAGAGGTTCACAGATAGGTAGTAGGCCATCTGCCCAAGGGCAATTAGAAACATAGCTACAGTGTGTTGGCTTTCTCTGCACCATTGATGAATTAACTGAGCCTCTGTCAAGCATAGACAATGAAGCAATTCCAGGGAGAGTTGCCGGAAGCTGTTGAAGACTGGGGTGGTGGAAGGTGATGGGGCACTTAGTGATCTAAAGAGGGCATGTTAATGTGACAATTCAACACCATTCAATTTCCACAACAGGTCTTGCAGCTATCAAACTGGATGGGCTTCCCCAACCCCTGGCTGTATGGTTCTGGGACACATGATCCCTGGAGTGTATATTCTGTTACCCATTCACACAATAAGGTTTCCCTTGAAATGTGCCAGTGAGGGACTATGCCTAATGTAGTTAGGAATGTAATTTATTGTCTCTCATTTCATTTGTTATATGTTTTTATTTCAAGAGTAAGTGAATCTAAGTGGGTTTGGGTGCCTCTGCCCTTTGCTTAGCCTAGCTTACACAGATAAATCATATAAATAGGAAATAGGCGGAAGCAACGTTAATGTCAATAGTGTAATGGTTACAGCAACTGCATAGTATCTGTGCATTCGAGGTTGAAATCCCAGTAAATTCAGGGATGTTTATCATGTTAAAAAGTATACCTTAACCACAGCTTGCATATAGGTAGTATTCGTCTGTATAATAAACATTCAAAACACCCATATAAACCCATGTGTGCTGGAGAGTCAAGTCAACAGAGAATGTAATGTTATGTAAGCACATAATGAGATGTTACTTCACTGATATGTATATATCCTAAGTAGTTAGCGGATGTGGCCATGTTTGCGCACTCAGGTTATATGTTACAAAGTTTGTTTAACAGTGTTTAACTGCTGCTTTAATGTCACACAAACACTTTTAAACATGCTTACAACTGCTTAAATGAGCCTCAGTCCGGAGTAAAAAAACATTTTTAAAGCATCGCAGGTGTTGAACCCTGGACCATGCACACTATAGTCATGGGACTTACCACTAAGCCATCTGCAGTGTATACATGTTTCATGGTCTTTAGACTACACCTTATACCATATGCATTTAACAGTAATGACCACAAATGGGACAGTCACTCTGTGTACATATGTACAGTACATTGTAATGTACTGTAGTTTTTGAACCAACATATACAACTACATATGTATAACTGTTACAAATTAATATGAAATATATATATATATATATATATATATATATATATATATATATATACATGTCAGTGATGTCTGCACATATATATATATATATATATATATATATATATATATATATATATATATATATATATATATATATATGTACACAGTTGCATCAATAGCCATATATATAAACATCTATGAACACACTTCGTGTCACAGAAGCAATCCAAAGGAATTGAAGTGTACACAAAACACATGCAGCTCTGGTATTATAACTATTAATATTAACCTAATTCATCATAGAAGGGATAGTTGTTGTGTATGTGAAGATTGTGGTGATGGAGGAATGATGGGTAATGAAATCGTGCATCAAGGAGAACCTGGGTTGGATGTTCTATAAATGAACTGGATGGGTATACATGGAGTATGGGGACAATATAAAAAGGACACAAAACAAGAACCTTTCTCATTCATAATACACCCTGTCATTTCACATTGCAACACCTAATTCCACAAACATATGAACATTAACATGTATCAGACATATGTACACCAACTGACTGTCACATTTGTTTTCAGTAGTGAGGAATGCCTGTAGTAAAATGTATATTTTAAACACCATAGCATTTGTACATATCTCAGATGTCTTAGTGGTAAAGTCAGTGACTGTGGTGTTCATGTTCCCGGGTTCAAGACCTGCGAGGGCTGTTAAGTTATTTTGAGGGCCAGAATAATGGCTGTTGGATGCAGGTGGATTAAAGCACCTTTAAGCAGTTGTAAGCAGGTTTGCATGGGTTTATGCGATGGTAAGAGGCGCTTAAACACGGTTAAATGGAGATGCGCTTCACAGGTTTAACCTTTGCTTAATGTCGCACAAACAACGGGCAAATCTGCTTACGACCACTTAAATGTGCGTTATTCACACTTTCCCTATCAGTGCCTACTCTGAGAGGTAAAATAATAACACCTTCCAGGATTAGAACCCGTATCCATGTACTCCATCCTCAGAGTAACCTAACACTAAGCTACCTGAGATGTACCTATGCCAGTTGTTTATGCAGACAGGTGAAAACACAAAAGGAAGGAATGTATGGAAATAGGACAAAGTATCCAATGAAAGATGTATGCTCATATTCATATATATATATATATTTACACAGAGAGAGAGAGAGAGATACATAGAGACATGTCGATATATACAGAGAAATACATATATATGAAGATATATAGATAGGTTAAAAACATCTACACATCTATGGAGGTACAAATAAACTTATGCAATAATATATATTATATATTATATCTATATACATATATATTATTGCATACGTTTATCTGTACCTCCATAGATGTATAGATAAACTTATGCAATAATATATATTTTATATATATATATATATATATATAAATATATATATATATATATATATACATATACATGCATACATACATACATACTTGTGTGTAGACAGCATTTGAAGTGTTCATATCTGAGTATAACATAGACCATAGCAGTCACACATTCTGCCCCCCCCAAACAATATGAACATAACATATGAAGAGTATATGCCAATACACTATTACAAGCATGTTCTATGGACACAGTCACCAACACAACTCCAATGACTGCAAATATCCATGACAGAAATACACAGACAGCTTTCATTTAGCAAAACTTTATTACATTCCGATGTATTGTCAAAAGGATTCAAGTACTAACAGTACCTGCATGCACACGCAGGAAGCATTTAACAGTGCCTTAATGAATCAGCCTGCAATTACCATAGTATTAGTCCACTAAGGGGTAGGTGTTTACATAGGGAACTAACCACCACACACATATAGAACATGTATAAAAGTGGTTCCTACACACCTGCATCTATGTACACCCACCAACATCTCCCCCACACCCAAACCAATACTGTCATACCATAAGCAATTTTTCAACCACTGTACGACATCTGCTGAAACCTTAACATACCTGAACACAGACACACTAACATGGCCCTATGTAAAATAGTTGATGTTGTACAATGGAACAGCTGCTGATGTTATAGGGTTTGTTTGAATTAATCCCATTTCAGAAGGTTGAAAGGTTAGTACACCAGGAAGTGTTACCAATTACTGATTATTAGCACAGTATGATACACATTAACACTAAACTAAAGATGTCTGGTAAGCACACTGTAACCCCCCCCTAACATTATATGCATAGCTGTGCAACCTTGAGCTGGTCAAACATCCTGGCCAGACTGAAACATATGCAGAAGTATTAGGTACAGACAAACCCTGCACAAGTAGCAATGTTCAGAAAAATAACAGCAGTACTCACATTTAGACCAAATACTCTAGGCATTACACACAGTATATTAGTGTTCGTCTCCATACAGCTGTTGCAATAGATTTCAAACAACACTTCCAGGCTGTCTTCCTCACAAGTAAGGCAAAGGGACAATGCCCAAGTGGAGTACTCAATTATACTCCACTGTTGCCATGGTATTGGCTAAGGCAGTAGCTGCGCAGCTGATGTGCATGTAATTAACTACTTAGGAACACCAATTGGTTATTGGGATAGCACATGTTACTGATCTGTAACTATAAAAGGTTGCCTTGTCACACATTCAAACCATCTGTATCTACTTGTAGAACAGTACAAAATACTGAAACACAAACCAAAAATGAGTAAAATACCAGTCAATAACTCCTCCAATTAACAAGAAGGTATGTATAACATTTAGTATGTCTGTGTATGTAGTACCTGTTCTGTAAGAATTGCAATGTAATCAATACATATAGTGGAAATAGCTGTCTTGTAGCGATGTATTGTTGAGCAGTAGTATTGCTTGTAGTATTCTATGTGTGTACTGCTGTAGGTCACAAGGCAAACTCCTCATACACCACAAGGGATGATATATATATGGGCTTGGAACTCACCAATTCGCTTCCATCCACTGTCATTGTCAGGGTTGCTCCAACAAGTATGTGCTATAACAGGGGATAGTATATGTCGATATATTGTAACAGTAGACATAGGTATAGGTGTATAAGTAAGATGAACATGTCAAAGGTGGGCTTACTGTGCAAATATGGTTTGCATTGTGGGATATTGCCAATAACTGTGTAATGTACAGTATTTTAGGCAGATCTGTATTCCATTTTAGATAGCGTTTCTGTTATGTTATGCAAACATTAGTTATGTCTATTGGCAATTACAATACTCAATAACAGGATACATGTCACTTGTATTCATCTGATAGTTTAGTAGCATGTTAGCAAAGATAATTGGAAAAGCTAGGTAACTATCCATGCACATAACACATGTAATATCCTCCTCTCTAGTATTGTTTGCAAGCAATAAAATCTGTGCATGTGTACATTATGCACATGTGTAGTGACCCATGTTACAGGGCTGGGCCAAATGGCTATATACACACCTACATAGAGTGGATATTGAGAGTAGAGACACACTGGTTGAACTACCATGTTTGTGTGGCCTAACCTCTCATTGCCAACCTAACAGCCACTTGCACATACTGTATGTGAGGTAGTGCACAGTAATGGTAATGAAACAGGTTGCATATCATCTTAACTCCAGTGTAACATTTGCAGTAGGAGTGTAAGATGTAGGAGACTGCTGCCCGTGTGTTATAGCCGCTTCCTAGGTGATGGCTTACACTATCTGATTATATCCTGATCATGTTGATAGTGTCAGCAGAGTCTATTGATGCATGACTCTGTTTGGGGAGAGGGTGTCTGTGCCCAACAGAGCTCATGGTCCTGGTGGATATGTGAGTATATACCCAGAGAAGGAAACAGACCTGTAGACACTTGCATCATCTGTAATTAATTAACAGGATGTGATGTGCTTCTCAGAGGAGCATTGCTGCTCAAGGTAGCTACAATGTTTCTGTAATAGGCAGTGTTGTCACGTTCATAACACAAATATTTACATGTGAGCATCACTGTCTAAAACATCTTCATAAGCAATAAGTAAACTAAATACAATACTTGGTACATGTAGTACTGAATGCTCATACAGACATATCCACTAGTCTGCTACTGGTGTTTACTAATGTCAGCTTTGTGTATGTTGCCATCCTGGGGGAATGTAATATGTATGCCATGTACCCTGCCAAACACACCTAACACCACACTCCACACATTGTCTGGGATGCAGCTACAGGGGTAAGCTGGAAGCCAGTACAGTCTACAGCCATGACTGGACTGGATAGTCATGAGGTGTAGGTTAACACATGCATTTCATCATCACAACTAACACATATCCTTACCAGAACACAGTAAGGACACCCACACACACTACCAGAAATCACACACATTCACAGACGCTTCTAAGTATCTGGCCAAACAAGTGACCGCCCAAGCTGGATTAGACAGTCAACGAAATACACAAACTGTATGACATAGTTTGCATAATTGTGCCATACCTCAGAACATGTGGCCAGAAACATGCCCAACAGTACTCATTTGTGAATGCAAACTCTAGCAATATGTTACACACCAAGCTATACGAGGGCATACATACTGTCAGCTGCCTGTCTGCCGTAATTAGTCACATACCCATACACTCAGACCACCTTTTAATCTGTACACATGGCTCTGGCATATCCCATGTTGTTGTGCAGGATCTGTGATGCAGTAGCCTGGACTGCATGGAAACACATGTAGGAACTGTCAGGTCTTGTAGCCCATGCAGGTATGTCCCAAGGCCTGGGTAGCATTCTGCCATTGGCCAGAATGATACTGCAGTACAGAGACAAAAGGATTGTATTCCACAATTGTCTAATGTAGTGGTGCAATTTAAAGGGTATCCAGTATCTCTCTGCCTGAGATAACATGGTTGACAGACCATGATGCTTTGCCAGACAGGGCCTGCATCTGTCAACCCTGGGAATCTGATACTGGCTAGGGCTCATGCTTCCCCTATAGTGCCTTCATCATGCACAGTTCAAGTGAAAGTCCACTGCTGTTACAGGGACAGCCAAGCAGTAAACTGTTTGTCTCGCTACTCAATGATACATGTCAGAAACAGAATATGGACTCACATATGTCAACCCCTAACATGGAGAATATATCTGTGCAGTGACTGAGACATGGTTCAATGCTCTGGAGAGCACACCTGCATGACCATGTTATAACTCATACCTCACCTCTTGCCCATTATCCTTTATTGGAACACACGGGCTACAGGTGTGTCCATATTCCTGAAGGATGTGTACACCCCCACGCTAGTTGCACTTGCATAACTTCAGATGGATTATGCTGAGCAACTACCTTTGTGCCAAAGTGGAATCCAAATTGCACCTTGCAACAGATCACCCACCATGCCGCAGAATTCCCAACTGTCATATTGTGCTGTAATGGGGAAGATTAGGTTTGAGACAGAAAAACATAATAATGGTTACTCTCAACTATTCCATTATGAACTGGGAAGGCTCTTCCTGTACCAACACCTGCGCTCAATGCATGTTGGATTCCATCAACCCCAATGACCTGGACCACAATAGTCACACAAACAGGGCTAACAGTATGCTACACATAGTCAATGTCCAAAGCCAATGTTATTCTCCATAAGAGCAAAGTGGTGACTGTCATGGCACCCATGCAGATGGACAATGCATGTGCAAATGCTGAATCCTATACAAATTAACTTTAAGCAGTCACATACTTGCAGTAATTGTGCCATTGAAACAGAACCAAGATTAAACCAAACACAAACAAGAAGGCAAACTGGTGGTACCCTGCCTTAAACTGTACCACAAAAGGTAGTGACTGTTGCAAGAGTGAGCACATGAGTGGAGGTGATCCCTGGTCAGCCTCAATAAGATGCAGAAACATCATATAAAACCACACAAAGCTACTGTGAAACTAATCAGCCACAAATGATGAGGCCACCCACAAAGTATTCTGGAGCTGTGTCATGAATTCTAATGGCAACAACAAGACCTGCTGTGCTGCATAGCACTATGGCATGGGTAGTACTGCACCTACAGAAATAGCACCTGTTCATCCAGATAGGGTCTTGGAGAGTCTAAACCCACTCCCACCCCCCCCAACAAGTACACATATTTATATATCCTTGTACACTACAGAGCCCTTGTAATAACAACTATGCAGGTGCAAGCCACACTCTCTAAAGCCATACATACAGCTTTCATGGGACCTGTCAACATCCCATGGTGTATCCTACATAAATGTAAGAACAATTTGCTCTCCACATACTCATCATGTTTAATCATAGCTCCATGTCAAGCTGTGTACACACTGAATGGTGCACAGCAACAGTTATCACACCCCACAAAGGGGAGACACCACTGATAATGGGAAATAGTGCACTACTACCTTGCTGAGTCTGGTCTGTAAGGCCATGAACCGTGATCAACTTATTTGATGTAGTCAGTACAGATGTAGATGACAGTGAGGTTGATTCACACAGCATACCATGACCTTGCCTGGTCTTAGGACACCATCACCTATACTGTGTTCCAGCTACACTCAGTAAACTAGATGTATATTCCTATGTCACAGGAGTGGTTGGCAACTGGACTGCTGGCAGAACCAACACTACAGAAGGTGTCTGACTAATACACGCACATCAAACCAGTGCCAGCTACAGTAATACAGGGTTCATTCCTGGTACTCCTTCTCTTTGTTATCTATACCACACAGACTAACACAGAAGGCATCTGCCTATTGATGTTTGCAAATGTCTATGAAGTAGGAGCAATAGTTGACTCAATGTGTGCTGTGGTCAACATACAGAAGTGCCTTTGTGGGTCAGCTATGTGGTGTGTGACGTATGGCCACAATCTAACAGCTAAGTATTGCATTGACTTCCCCTATGTTAAAAACCCTGTACCCATGAACTGCCACCTAAGCAGTGGTCAGCATAATGGAAACTGTGTGTGTATGGGATGCAGCTAGACAGTAGTCTTTCCTTTGATAGTTACTTCCCCACACCAGTCAGGTAGTCATATGTGGCACCCTTAATCATGACAGGGTACCATCCATGAATATAGAGATCATTGTTCATCCATACTCAACACTCATGTGATCCATAATAGATCACATATTTCCTTTAAGGGTTATTGCTCATGTTCAGATGGCCTACACTGCCCTTCCCAATCCCTAGCTCCACTATGTAGCATGCAGCCTACCCTGAATAGAGCCATGTCCAACCCATAGATGTTGGACCTGCTACACTTAACACATCCTGATTCTAAATAAACACATACTTCATGGACATCCACCTTTCTAGTACAAGGATCAAAACATGCCTGACATATCTCTGTCCCATACACTTTATATATTCCTGCCATATTATGCATCCCTGTCCAGCAAAGCTGCCCATCACTCCTCTTTGTGACATGGTGTGATGACCGCATAGCAAATATATCAGTAACCCTGTGGATCAATTCTATGGCACTGCTTGAACTGGCCACTGAAACTTACCTGTCTGTTGGCTACAGCTAGGTAACCTTTCAGCCTAGGCTCATAAATGGCCCAGGGCATATAGCCTACTAGTTCACTATGACCATACATGCTATAGTTGATATACAACCCTGCAAATACCATCAGGCTAGCTATTGCCCCATGTGTTTCACATGTGCAACACAGGTAATACATGGCAGGATGCTACACAGCTGTACAGTGACATATAGATATATATAGTAAAACATTCTGTGAGCAAGTCTGCAGGGTCACATGTCACTACCCTTAAGGCTGTGTATGACTATATATGTGATGTATACACAGCATTAAGGTCTATTGCATTAATGTGAACACATCCAGGCATGTGCTGATAGGTAAAGACACCAGTACAGGCAAATAGACATGCCCACATCAAGACAACATCCACATGGAGTATGAGCAATGTCATCACTTGACACACACATATATGGTGATAACATCACAGGACCAATAAGTGTCAAATGTGTGTGAGTTAAACATGTCAGTGGTGTTAGTGTTATGTAGATTTGCAAAGACTTATTTGTAATCTTAATAAATGTGATACACATGTATGTTCAGCTGTACGTCTGTACTTTGCTGTGAGTTACTGTGACCTGTCTCCATCATTATGTCTTCCAGGTATGCCACGTACCAGGCTGCCAGCATACACCCGCTTGGAGGATGAGGTCCTCATCCCATACCTCCTCAACAACCATTTATTGCTCTTCATGTGCCACAGGATACACAGCAGCGGGATGCCATGTGGGAGGAACTCCGTAGAAGGGTAAATGAGGCTGGCGACCACAATCGCACCTATCAAAGGTGCACCGACACTGCACTGACCTCATAAGATGGGTGAAACAGTGTGCTAATGCAATCACCTGGGAATAAGGTGCAACAGGTGGGGGGGGCCACTCGTCCAGCCCCCACTCACACATACTGAGGAGCTACTGGCTAACCTGAGGACACCTGCAGACCTCCATCCACAAGCTTTAGCTGGTATTGTGGAGGTGGGTATTTCTCAACCACTGAGCCTGGAGTTGTCTGGTAAGTCAGTACTGCACATGTAACACAACTATATTTTGCATAGTTACATGTGTTACTGTACAATATGTAATGTAACATCATATGCAAGGCATGTATGCACACATGCCACATATTATAGTCTGCTACTCTATGTATGCACAGATGTGCATACTCCATAGTATAGTGTATTGTACTGGCTTATGTGCTAACATGGACTTTGCAACCTGTAGCTATCAGACAGGTGTGGATAATGATCTTACTGCTACGAAACTCCTGTTTAGGTACCTCTGGCATTTTGCAGCGACAGCAGCCTGTGTCAGGTGAGATTGTTATTATTTACCAGGCTTGATAATGCACAGATCATATTAATTGCATGCTATCTGCCATAACACATGTACACATAATGTATGGTGGTCCTTTTAATATACACTGGTCAGACCTGCTATGCATCACAGTGGTTACCCATGTGAAATAATTGAAGACTATATGAAACACCTACACTAAACCTTACAAACTGTCATTACCAGATGTGTGGACAGCTATGAATGCAATGGTGGAGGTGTGGTTCATTGTAGGGACAGATATTACAGATCAGCATTACACATGTTGGGAATACAAACAGTACTGTACAGAGAGCATATGTGTGCACACACACTAAATGTGTAGGAGCTGGAGTATGACCAGCCCACAGGATACACCCTTGTGGATTATACCCTTGCTATGAATGTCACACAATGTCATGTGCTATCCGACATGTCCATGACATGTAGTGGGCTGACTGCAACACTGCTTAACTATTCTGCAAAACATATCTGACATCCCAAACATACCACCCTTTCTCTGCATAACCCTGTCCTCAGTGGAGCATATGACATCTATGGGTGTATGTCATATGGGATAACACTGACATGTGAAATAGATGGCCATCACAACCATTGGACAACACATGTGTACACATGGCCATGGAAGATGGCTAGAAACATGAAGCAACACACACAGTACAAGTGATGTACATGTGTGTACACCCTGTTATATATTGGCTCGATACTATACAACTATGGTGTAATGGTGATATTGTAGATGTGAAACACTAAACATCATACAGGCCTGTGCACAGCTTGTGTAGACATGACATCAAACCACCACATAACATGTCTTGAACATCTTGAGTGTGTCATGACATGAAAGCATTCACCTATACAGTATCCAAATACATACATGTGTTGCACAACATACACATACAACCACATCAGGCCACAGATACAGTACATTTACCTTGCTGGTGTCAGACATCACTGTCATGCCTGCTCCTCATGTGCGTGAGGTACACAGATGGCATGTGGGATATGGAGTAATGCTAAGTTAGCCATGTGTGGGCATAGTTGCCAGGCATCAGTAACATGGTTGCAGATGTGCAGAGGTGTCATCTGTATACCCTTCTGTGACCTGTGTCACACATTCCACATTAGGGTTTAATGTGTATTCACCTCAGTGACATGGGCCACATTCCACATTATATATGTATTGTATGTGAACACAGTGATGGCTATGAACTGTGTCAGTAACTCACACTGTATAGTAATAGTGAAGCCACATTATGCCCTGCAATGGCTATGCACATCAGCTCAATGTGCAGTATGTCACTACATATTTGTAGGGTGGACAGACAACACTGCATCAGCTGAAGGCCCATGTTAGTATAACACATCCCTGCATTGGGACACCATTACCGTAAGGTATATGTGAAAGGACACCATTGTGTTACACATGTATGCATGTCATTCAACACGTTAGCAGAAGACATGTCATACTACATGTGATTGGCAAGGCCATACACCACACATCAGGCCAGTGTACTGTAAACCTGTGCTGGTCTGTGGCACTATTGCAAGGACAGACATATCAAACGTGTACAGCCACATGCACAATGTCTGTAGACTCAGCTCAGGGGTAGGCGGAATAATGTTAAACAGACATGCACTGCACTGGGGAGACATGCAAGCTAGGGATCAGGCAAATATAGTATTCAGTCAACATACCCTTCTGCTCATGTCCTCACACATAGGGGCAGTGGCCAACACAAAGCATCAGTGGCAGATGTACAAAGGTCAGTAATGGTCTGTTAGCATGTGGGATGTGTTGCACACAACATGGCAGTGTGGTGCAACGGTGCATAGTGCATGCATTGTGTTGCAGGTATGGGGCATAAGCTACTAACATGAATCATGCAACACAGGTATGTATGCTAACTAAAACTATAATTGTGTAAGGTGCATGCCATCTGCTATAACACAGGCATGCTGTTGTGTGAAACTCAGGGATGTATGATAATGACCACTATAATTGTCTAAGCTGAATGCCATCTGCCATATCACCTGCATGTTGCATGTTGTTGGGTGCCATAGCATGTATCTGTGTGGTATAACTTGTAATGTACGGTTCTTGTCTCCCTCACAGGTGTTGATGTAGGTGCGTTGCCCTCCTGTGGTCCACCTGATGTTAGTGTCCCTACATACTCTAGTAGTAATGATGAATGTATGATTGAGGCACAGGCAGGGTTCTCAGGGGCGGAATCTGTGCCATTGGTTGCCATTCCACCTGTATCCCCCTCATTTTCTCACACAGTTTTCCTGCCTACACATACCCTATCACCAGTGGCCATAGAGGAAGGACAGTTGGTGGGTGGTAGCATGGAACAGGGAAGTGTGGAGACTATGGAAGGTGTGCCTGCACACCATGATCCCAGCCAACTGACTGGTGATGTCCCACACAGGCATGTGCCCAGTGCTGCTCATAGGAGGACCACTGGCCAACATGCCCCTGTGAGACAAAGCACATCAGCTGGTTTCACCAGATGCATGTTTCAGGCTGCAATGGAGGCACAGGCACATGCTGAATGCCACAACACAGAAGGTCTGAGGCTTTAGAGGTCTGATGTCTGTTCTTTAACTGACAACATCCAGGCAATTGCAAATGCTCACCATCATCTTGCAGATGTTTTGGATAGATGATTGGGTGACATGGTGGAAGTCCTTGACCATGGCATGTCAATCCTCGAGCGTGGAATGTCTGTGCTGGAACATCTGGTGGGAGTGAGGCATCGGGCACATGGATGTAGGTCAGCTACATCACCTGTTGAAGGTCTATGTGAACATGCTACTGCACATGCCTGCTCCCATAGTGGAGGTAGCAGCAGCAGTGCGGCTGGTGCTGTGCTGTCCACACCAGGACACAGCAGGCCACGTGCATGTGTTCCTGGATGGTCCCAACAGGGACACAGTTCCAGCGGACATGTGTCATCAGACAGTAGCTAATCTGGACCTCTGCCTGGTAGTGCCCGTGCAACCACAGGCAGATGCAGGTCACGTGGCCATGGCCGGACACCATGAACTGTGAAACCTTCCCTGTACAGTCTGCAGCTGTCAATAATACCCCTGTGTAGGCCAGCCACATGCCAGACCTGTGTGCATACATACACACACACACCAGAAACAAATGTAGGGTACCTCAGCACACACACATGCATAGCATCCACACATGCCCAATGATATCAAAGGCCCTAACCCACACACATGATGTCATCCAATGGCACAGCCTAGGCCTCTAGCAAACAGTATCACCCTGTGTATATGATGATGCCTGTGCCACTTCCCTGTCATCCACACCATTGGTGCAGGGACATGCTCATATGGTCTGATGCACAGGGTGAACATACTAGGAAGACAGTTGTAGATTAATATTGTTGAGTAGTGTTGACAAGCAGCAGATATACCATGTATTACAGTTTTAGAATGTATTTTGTACTTTTGACAGTATGTATCATGTGTAACAACAGTAACAGCATGTTTATCTAGATGTTCTGCTTCCTCTTTCAGGTGTAATTGCGTGTGCCGGGGGATGTCAATGTTTGCAGTTGGTATCCCATATGTACATGTTGACTACTCACAGTCCTGTATGACAATACCTGCATGCACTTTGTAGCTTCCACATCACAGTTATAATCTCCCATGTTTCAATTATGTTTACTGTTCTAATGATCCAAGAGCATGATAGCTGTGTAGTAAGCTACTGTATTCAGAGCCATCACATCCATAGCGGGTGACATTACAGGTATAGTTACCTGGAGTGGGGAGGAGGTAAAAGAGTGGTATAGCGGATGACAAGGGTAAAGGCCAGTGGAAATAGTGGCTTCTCATTGGGAAGCAGTAATAACTGCTCCCATGACAGGATGGAAACACAGACACACCACACACTCAGGGATTCAAAGACACAGTAATACACATTCTGACACACACACACACACAGTTGCCACTGTTGGGATGAGAACCCCTGCCTATGTGCAAATCATCATTATTGTACTACACAACTACAAGAAGCGCCACAGAGATTACACATGTACAGGTAGTCGGAATGGCCCAAGATCGAGGACATCGACAGGGATACTAGAGTGCAGTGAGTGTATGTGGGGAGAGGGGTTCATCAGTAGGCTATGTAACAACAAGCCACACCCCAGGGTGTACATATTAACAGGCGGTTAGAATGCCCTTCTAAGACTGATGATATCAATAGGGATACTAGATTGCATTGAGTGGATGGGGTAGGGGGAATTAACATTTTACTATGGTAAAATACAGCCTCACTCCAGGGACCGGACTGCCATACATACACACACACACACACACACACACACACACACACACACACACACACACACACACACACACACACTGTGGCATTCCCAAAGATATACACCTATGTCATACACATACAGACACTTGACATGTGTGAGGTTCAACCACCTGCCTATGCCCTTCTTTCTACACTTCACTCTGTACTGATGTCTACAACAGTGTTCAGGAGAGTGAAAAACATGTGGGATGTATTCCCCACCATACGTGACATATATGGACACACACACACACCCACACGAGCCAGTACTGTGAATCAAACACCTGCCTATCTCATGATAGGTATTACAGAGGTACAGCACTATCGCATGTGCTACAAAGTGTACTGACTCTTTCCTTTGCCAACTGTGCTGATATATGCACAATATATGCACAGGGGAGATGTTACTGTTACAGGTGTCAAGATGGTTGCCTTCAGTGTCAACCTTACTGCATTCTACATTATCTGTCTTCCACTTCAGTTAACAAAACCATAGCTTAGCAGTTACACACATTATTGTATAAATGGTTGTAACACACCTGTGAGCTGTCCTTAGTAATCATTCATCTGCAAAGTAGCCCCACCAGTTAGTAGTCATGTCCAAACATCTGTCCATACGTAATGTGCAGCTTACTGTACTTTGAGCATATCACCATATTCAGTTGGCAATGTTGAGGCTGCATCGCAACAGCATGATGTACTAAGACAACAGTCACCTTCAAACATCAGACACTGCACATGCATGGAATCTAGATACACATCAATACATGTACGCATATGCAGTCTACATCAGTAAGTGGACTAGCAGGTTAAGAGGATACATTCCACACCTTCCCCACACCATGTGTGAAACCTAGCTGAGCGTTACACCATAATGGATGTTATATTCATGTTCTGGTAGGACACACAACCACCTTCACTGAGTAGATAAGTGTACATATTTGCCAGCATCACATATCAGCAAGACACACATACAGCAATATTCCATGTCATGATCCTACAAAACTGTTACTTGACAGTTCATGTTGAAGCCAAGGCACTGTAATGGTCAACAGTGAGCACATCATATTTGCCACACACACCTCATGTTTACTGAAACAGTGCCAGCAATGTGCTCTGTTAGAACTAGGCAGTGCACTCATTCAAGCATGTGCAAGGTCTGTGGCTTGTAAACATCTCACCCCAGCATGTTTTGGTTATTGTGATAATAGAGCTAATGTCCAGAAAGTACACAGCATGCATGGCTTGCAATTGTTGACATGGGGTATATGTAGGAGCTGTGGGCACACATGTCTGTACATGTCATGGACATATCACCTGTAACTACTCAGGAACATACAGAGCAGAGCTGGATTTCCCTGAGTCTGTCAATACAGGCCGTGTTTAGGTCCTATGATCCTATTATTTGGGTATGTTTGTAGGCATTGCATTAGGTTGACATGTCTAATGACATACATGCTTACATGGGTTGTATGATATGTTAGGTGTCATGGGTGACCAGTAGAGAGGGAATCTTACCTCTGTTAACATAGATATCAACCCTTATGTACTGTTAGCATGCTATCTGCCATGTGCATGTGTGTAATGAATGTAGCCACCTGTATGTAGAAAGGACAATGACAGCTATGGTATTTTCATATATTTTGTATGAGTGTGGGATGTACATATCCAGGGCAGGTACAGTTAGGTCATATCCAACCATGAGGGTGTTGTTTACTGGTGTACAGCAACAGTCAACTGTGTTAATGCTGACAGCATCCGAGGGACCATGGTATGTGTACAACTGACCTGGTTACAAACTGTGGTATTATTACATTGCATAACACATTATGCAACTGTGTCAGTACATGGGTACTTTACACACTTGATGTAGGCCTAGGTACAGTCCACCAATCGAAGGTTGTCTGGTGGTTTACCATACTATGTCATACCACATGTATGGATGTGTGTTGGTAATCTGAGGACAAGGTGGTGGATGTATAAGAGGATACAACCTAGAACGTAGCGTATGCCACTGTCACCTGCACCTGACTCATCTGTGATGAGTTATGTCAGAGTAGTGGTCTTTACATGTGAGTAGCCTTTATGAATATGTGGACACCACCACCTGGAATGGTCCATACCAGTGTTATGGCCCACATGTCTGGATCCGAGTTATATGGCGGTAGTGCAGTTGTGCACTACAGAGCCTTCAGCCAGGTGTTCCTCAATGCACAGATGTCAGTATTCCTCATTGTAGGTTCCACATTGGAAAATGGATTACAAAAGCCACACATCTAGCACTGGTTAGCATAAGCATCCAATGCAATTGTCTTGTAGGAGTCAGGGTGTTACTTCTGTGTGCAGGACTTTTGCCTTGGAATGCGACTATATGGGTAAATGCAACCTAGGTATTATCCAAACTCACTTGAAACATGGATGCATGTGCTCTGTGTTGAAAGCTTGTCATTCAGTCATGACAGGTGGAATGACAGACACTGGACAACCTCATAATACAGCAGGACATTGGCTCATTGTTTTGGTCAAGCAGTTGCCACTCGTACTATGACATCACTGTGAGTGGCAGTAATGTGCTTGGTATCAAATGCCACATGTAAGTTGATGGACAGCAGCAGACATTGAGTATATGACCAATGTCAGATATACTTAGTGTAGCAGTCATGTTAATAATGACAACTGCTATCACAGCCGGGAGAGGTCATCTTGAAACTTGCACTTCAGTACCATTACACAATGGGGCTCACATATTATGCTTGCACATGCCACTGTTCCAAGTATAATGCCACTGTCCACAACCTGCTATCAATGTATGCATTTCAAGGCAGCAAGGTGTGTGACACATGCTGTAGGTGGCATCCACCTATGTGTCCCAGTTAACCTATTGTCTGTCACTTCCACACATGCATGATTGTGTATACTTCACATATATATGTCAGTACTTAATGTACATGTATGCATGTGTATCACAAAGCACAGACACAGATATAGGAGGGTGGCCTAATGGTTAAGGTGTTTGCCTTACAAACACAAGGTGCAGGGTTTGAGTCTCACAAGGGATAATTGGCTAAGCTTAAAATGGCTCTCAAGAGCAGATAGCTTAGTACTAACCTATGAACCTATGAACCTATATAATTTACGGGCCACATACAGGTATCTGGTAGTAAACCTGTATGATGTGCATATATACTGACAGTTAAGATGTACATAGCTGTAAACCTGTGTGTTTACAATAGGAGTCCATTACAATGTGTTCTGTACATGTAAGTGCATGAGCATGCACACTGTGGCCTTCTGTGGTTAGAATCGGAGTGCATCCCAAACAGCCCTGTGCTACTAAGTGTATGAGTGTATCCACTGCCACCTTGTGTAATTTGAGTCAGTGCATCCAAACAAATCTTTTGTTTCTAAGTGTATGAGCATGCCCAGTATAACCTTGTGTAGTTGTAGTCATAGTGCATCCCAAACGGCCCTGTCCTACTAAGTGTATGAGCATACCCACTGTCACCTTGTGTAATTGGGGTCAATGCATCCAAACAAGTCCTGTGATTCTATGTGTATAAGCATGACCACTGTAACCCTGTATAGTGATAGCAGTTGTCCATTCCACAGATGGGCATACTCCAGTTTAGGGCCTGCTGTGCTACAACTATACCTCTCAGTCCTACCTATGTCTTACCTGCAGATGATGTGTCTTGTTTGTGCATACAGGTTGCAATGGACTCCTACTTTAAACACACAGGTTTACAGCTATGTACATCTTGACTGTCAGTATCCCTGTTGTCCTCAATCTTAGAAGGGCATTCTGACTACCTTGAAATGTGTAATCTCTGTGGTACGTCTTTTAACTGTGTAGTACTGTAATTGTGACCTGTAGGTAGGCAGGAGTTCTGATCCCACCACTGGTAACTGTGTGTGTGTGTGTGTGTGTGTGTGTGTGTGTGTGTGTGTGTGTGTGTGTGTGTGTGTGTCAGCAAGTGCCTGAGTGTGGTTTTGTGTGTGTGTGTGTGTGTGTGTGTGTGTGTGTGTGTGTGTGTGTGTGTGTGTGTGTGTGTGTGTATTTGTGTCTGCATCCTGTCATGACAGTGGGTTTTGCTGCATTCCAAAGAGATACCACCTTTTACTCTGGTCTTTATCCTTGTCAACTGCTAAACCTCTGTTTTCCCCCCTCCCCACTGCAAGTAATCAGTCCTGTGATGTCACCCAGCTCTGAAGCAGAATCAGAGTAAGTGTAATTGTTTTCTGTATTGAGTTCTGTGACACATACCCTAACTGCATACCACTGTACTAGTTACCTTTACATAGGCAAGACGTGTATGCACAATACTGGCAAGTGTGTGTGTGTGAGACTACCCTGTAGCCAGGCATACACATGTGTAATGTCTTTTAATATGCTGCACACCATGGTGGTCATCTGCGGTGAGTGGAGTCTACAAATTATTACATAGTTAGGAACAGAAAAGAATAGACAGTCAAGAACGACTACAGCTGAGTATGTTATTTTCCTGTGCCACTGTCGAGCAGTGACACAGAAGGGGTCGCTGGGTTGTAAGTCCATACCCATCATTCCCCCACCCAAACTCCACAATCCCTGGGGTAGATTACCTTAGCCATCATTCCCCACCCCAAACTCCACATACACAACAACCATCCCTTCTCTGGTGAACTGATTAAGATTTAAATGTTATAAAACGAGATGCCTCTTTTTTGTGTACATTTCAGTACCTTTGGAACCCTTCTGTGTCACATAGGGTGTTCAGACATGTGTGTGTATATATATATATATATATATTTATATAGCTATAGTTGTGTCTGTGTATATGGATATACACACACATATATATATATATATATATATATATATATATATATATGTGTGTGTGTGTGTGTGTGTACACATCCCACAGGTGCATGTATATAGTTATGACAGTTGTACAGATGTAGACTTGTCTATGTTGTTTCACAGAGTACAGTACATTCAAGGGTACTGTACATATGTACACAAAGTGACTGTCCCAATTGTTTTCAGTACTGTAGAATACCTGTAGTAAGATGTGTGTTATAAAATCCATGAAACGTGTATACAACCTATATGGCTTAGTAGTAAGTCCAGTGACCTCGGTGTATATGGCCCAGTGTTCAATCCCTGCAAGGCTTGTTGATAATGATGATTAGGACTGAATAAGACACTTTTAAGCAGTTGTAAGCAAGTGTAAATGTGTTTTCTCGACAGTAAGCAGGGGGTACACACAGGTAAAAGACATGTACAACTCACAGTACACTTGAAATGTCCTTCTTTGGCAATCCTGCTGATATCACCCACAAAGGAATACACCTCTGGGACTGCTGTACCCCAGTAATCTCCGGAGCACATGCTGTAACTGTGTAATGCTGTAGTGTGATAAACTAGTTTGGTAGGTGTTCTAATCCCAGACATGCAAACTCTGTGTGTGTGTGTGTGTGTGTGTGTGTGTGTGTGTGTGTGTGTGTGTGTGTGTGTGTGTGTGTGTCTGTTTGCCTGAGAAAAAACAATGCTTTTTGAGTACACACACTCCTTACAATTCACATACTCACCTTTGGCAATCTAGCTGATGTCACCCACCTAGCAATACACCTCTGGGACCATTGTAACCCAGTAGGCTCCGTAGCGCGTGCTGTACCTGTGTAATGCTGTAGTGTAATAAACTAGTTAGGTAGGAGTTCTATTCCAAGACATGGCAGGTGTGTGTGTGTGTGTGTGTGTGTGTGTGTGTGTGTGTGTGTGTGTGTGTGTGTGTGTGTGTGTGTGTGTTCGCGCTTGACAGTCAGAGTCTGTGTGGAGGTGGCTGTGAGTGTCTAGCCACTGGACATTTTGGGGAGTTGGTTTTGTAGTTTTCCTATATGGTGGCCATATTATATGTCACAATGTCCACCTCACGAGGAGTACAGATGTCAGTCAGCCAAGGGACTGTGTTGGCAAGCCATATCCCTACATCTGGCAAAAGGCCTAGTGAAAAAAGTATGTGACTCTACTATTACCCGGAATACGGCCTGAACCCATGTGTCATACACAAACACACTTGCCTAGAATATCCCGCTATTTTGCTATTACCCTGCACATTGTTGCCAGATAGTAGGCATGGTGTGATTGCTGTGGGCTGCAGAGGGCATGGCACCCTGTCCAACAGTACAATAGGCACATGATTGCAGACAATGCACCTTCACTATGTTCCCCACTGGCTGCCTGCAACATATGTGGTGCCATCAAATGTGATCCACAAAGGACATACAATGCCTTACACACATGCCCTGTACAGACAAGATGCCACTGACACCAGGGAATACCTGTAACATGCTATCAATGCAGGTGCAGGGTCAACCTGCTGTCTATTAGCAGGTCCTGCCACACCAGGCCAGTATTGGCACATCTGATAATAACGGTCTGTGTACACAATATGTGCCAGGAAAACCAGGTACACTTGTACATGCCACTGTACATTATTGTGGGACGTGCACATCCCAGGCAATGTCCATGTCAAGGACTGTCAAAAACAGACGTGGCATGCATTGCAAAGCAATGGCCATACACAATGAAAAGAAAGATGACAGGACAGTTCATACAATACCCATCTGTCTGGAACATTGCAGACACTACACCCCTGAACCACACTGCACACCATTGTCAGGTGGCGTGATGCCAAGGATTACCCCTCACCCAGCCTTGTACAGCCATCTTGCACAGCCAACCACTACACACCCATGAAGCAATGCACACATGCATGTCAGTACTGGCACCTTGCATCTGCGTGTGGGGTATGATGTTCCCAACCACAGTCACACCCAGTATAACTCCCATTGATATACTGACTGATGTCAGACACGTTCACATGCCCTAGCCTATAGAACCTCAGGATATCCCCTGTGGTGTATGTAATACCTGTGAATTACTTCAGTGTGGCAAACTAAGTAGTTAGGAAGTGTATTTGTGAGCCTGGCAAAGTGTGGCAATGTGTCTGAGTCCCTTAGAGAGTGTGGTTGTGTTGACAATGACATCTGTTCATGTGGACAGCCATGTGTGCTACACCTAATGTATGTCTACTATATCTTTGTTGCAGATGTCGCTCACCAGCATACATATATGTTCTTACAGCACACCAACATGTCAGCTATGTGGCACATGGAGTAACTGCATGCACTTGTAATAGTAATGGCTAGTCAGTCAGGGGTTTGAACCCCTGTACTGGTAGGTGTGTGACAGACGATGCTTAGGTTTTAGTCTCCAAGCCTTTCTCTGATGTGCTTTGCCTCTGTCTGTCCCTCCCACACACACTCTGGTGGATGTGGAGTTGTACACCTGCTCAGCAGCAGCTTGTGTTTTGTACATGATGGTCATGATCAGGTGATGGCCTTTGCACCTATTGCAGTCCTCATCTAGCTGATTGCATGTGGAACAGCTGTGGTGACGTTCCCATAGTCAATCGCATGGAAACACAGTACAATATCTAGGAACATCATGTTGGTGTTTGCCCATGACAGTCACTGTGAGTGGAACCTGGATCTGTTGTTTGGTAAACAGCAACACAGATGATATCTGGATATTCTTCATACAACTTACACAGTGGAAAATAGCTGAAAGACAGGAGGATGATGTGTCAGACAGGACTACAGCATGTAAGTGTAGCTATGCTTCATTGAAACTACAGCCAATTTAACAGGTTGTGTGTGGTAATCGCTAGTCTGCATGTTTTAAAACTGACAAGGCAGTGCTGTGTTTGTGAGAAAACCACCATCTGTAGGGCCATCTGTGGACTGGTCAGTGTGTGGAACCATTTGTTTCTTGTGTTACTCACTGAACACACATCTGTGAACTGCAGAAGCATAGTGTGAGAATTGCAGTCAGTACATGGTGATAGTGATGAGAGTTACTGCCATCGCATCCCTGATTGGATATATGTCACATGAAACTGTGGTATGACAATCACTGTCTGGGGTTCTCACAGTGACTTGCCAATAATGGGCCACTGTTCATAGCTGCAGTCACAAGTCTTCTACGCTTTGTACAGATGTCATGCAGTATATATGCATGTGTTGTGCTCCCTCTGCAAATGTATGACATCTGTTATGTTGGGTTGATGGTCATATCTATTCATGCTGTTATAAGTAATCCTGAATGCCGTTGACTATTACTAAGCCATATCTGTGTTAAAACCGCAACACCATAGGCTGTATGAGATTGGAGGTCTCGGAGGAACCTCCTGTCCCACTTCAGCTGGCCATGGCACCAGGCACCAGCAGATCTGGGGCCCAACCTTGGACCTCCACCTCTATTGGCTCTGTACCACCTTCTTGTGGAACCACCACTGAGGATGGGGCTTGTCACCCCTGGAAGCAGGTCCAAACAGGAACTTATCAGCCATCGTACAGTCCCGGACGTGGTGCGTAGGGGGCTCAATAAGGGGTTTTGAGGCCAGATATGCCAGCTCGAGGGCAGAGCATCAACTTTAGAGGGTGAGCCTGCCCCTCCTAGACAGCCCCCAGCACAGCCACCTTTGCTGCTGTGAAGGTGCAGTGGTGGCTGGCCATGGGTGGGGACCTCCGTCCCACTGTTTCCATCTGGGGATCATGGGCTTGTGACTGCCGAACACCCCTCCCCATCCAAGGTGTATCCCCCCTTGTGTCATATACCACCGCTGTATGCTGTCTTGTCTATCATCCTACCCAACCTATCCTCCACAAGCATACCTACTCTCCTTGCCCAACATCCTACTGTCACCTTACGAAAACAGAAATAAAAGGCCAATTTGTTCCCAGAACAACATTTGCCCCATACATAGCTGTCCATTTCACACACGTGTCCACAAGACACATGTAACCTGTTTAATTTGCATCACAACATACTACTGTTGTCCTCACCCCTCTCTCCCAGGCACATGATCCTGGTATGCACATGACTCCTAAAGGTTCCAGGTACATGTGATGCAGACGACCCCATTGTACACACGACACTACCGGTCCCCCTATGGTTACCCCATTTACCTTTTTTATGATGATGATTTTACACACAGCACCTTCCAAGAGTACTGTTCTCACATAATGATTGGACAGGAACTGTATTGTTCATGTAAATAAAATGCACAGAGTAATGTATTTGGCCAATATACAAATGTGTGCATGTATTAATGACACATGTCTGTCTGAGGGAATCTTGATATTACATAGGACATCACCACTACATAATAAAGGAGTTGCTGGTGTTTCCCTTTTCATTCTTTTTTAATGCTTTGTTGCCACATGGTATGTTCTTGATATATCTATATATATGTATGTATCTATATCTGGACATAAACACACACACATACGATGGAATACATTTTTTATACTGTTGAATGACTGTGCTGGATGATATGTTTGTGAGAACATCCAATGTCTGTATATCTGCCATGACATAGTGGTAAATCACATTGGCTGTGGTGTGCAGGGTCCTGGTTTCGAGCCTTGCAGAGGCCCTTTATTTTGTTGCTGGGCAGAACAAGGGCCATTGGATAAGGAGTGATTAAGGCATTTTTAAGCAATTGTGAGTGGGTGCACACGGGTTTGCGCAGCTGTAAGCAGTGGTTACTTTTGGTCACAGTTCCTTACACTTATTTACCTTCTTGATAGCTTAACCTGTGTAGGCAGTGCTTACCCCCGCGGAAACAGGCTGTAACCCACTCACTGCTGCTTAAAAGTGCTTACTCTCACTTACCCCATGCTAATTTCTTTAAAAGACAAGAAAAAAGGGTTGATAGGAAAGTGGTGATAAATGGGCACAAAGAGGGAAAGACAGTAGGTAAAATAGCTAGGGATGTGCTGGAAGGGTGTAGGGAAGGTCCATAGCTGTCCATTTCTTCTACAGCAATGGCTGTGCATATGCAATAAATTTGGCAGTACATTTGGACACTGACATCCCTGAGAGAGGAGTGAGGACAACAATAGTATGTTGTGATGCCAGTTAGAAATGTTTACATGTATCCAGTGGACATGTGTGTGAAATGGACAGCTATGTATGGGGCATGTTTTTTTTGCGGGAACAGATTGCCCTTTTTTTCTTTTATGTTTAGGTGAGAGTGGGATGTTGGTAAGGAGAGTAGGTATGATCAGGGAGGATAGGTTGGGTAGGATGACAGACAAGAAAAACAAGATGCATATAGGGGCAGCATATGACACATGTGAGGGGAACACCTTGGATGGGGAGGGGTGTTTGGAAGTCACAAGCCCATGAGCCCACAAATGGATATAGCGGGACTGAGGTCCCCACCCATGGGCAGTCACCACTGCACCTTCACAGCCCAGAAGGTGGCTGTGCTGGGGCTGTGTAGGAGGTGCAGGCTCACCCTCTAGTCGGGCCACTCGGTCTCAAATCTCCCTGTTGAGCTCCCTATGCACCACGGCCCACACCGTACCACAGTGACAGGTTCCTCTCTGCTCCTGCTCCAAGGGAGAGCCAAGCCCCATCCCCTGTGGCAGTTCCACCCGAAGGTGGTGCAGGGCTGATGGACAAGGAGGTCCCAGGCTGGGCCCCAGATGTGCTGGTGCCTGGTGCCATGGGCAGCTGAGGTGGGACAGGTGCGTCTGCTGGGACTGGCCTTCCCATATGAGCTATGTTGTAGCATGTTTAAGGCAGATATGGGTTAGTAATAGTCAACAGCATTCATGATTAGGTATAACAGCATGCATAGGTATTCCCATTACTCAAGGCACCAGATAGAAATTGTTCCAGAGCAGGCAGAACACATGCATATATGGGTAAACAGTGGCCATTACAACGACATGTAGGTTTCATTGATGGCAACAAGCCAGCAATATGGGAGTATTTTAAAATGGCACATGTATAGTAACAGATGTGAATATTTATAAACCAATAGGACATATGTCTCAACAAAGGTTAGGAGTGTAGAAATACAAATGAGTTGTGTAAATCAGTTATTTTTGTGCATATGGTAGGGGTGAGAGAGAGAGAGAGTTCAGTTAACAAATAATAAATCCTTGTAGTTTTCACAACATTCGTAGTCACTGCAGTGGTCTGCCCCTTACATGTATTATTACACTACCCAATGGCGTTATATTGTACAATGGTATGTTTGTAGATGTACGGGACCTGTGTCTTATGTACAGGCTTGACTAGATGCAAGTGTTCATGCAACATGTTTTGAGACTGTTCTCATACAGCTTGGGTGAGATGCTGCGATGACAGGTATGTTTGCATGTACATTCCCTGACTATGTACAAGTCTGACTATCATTTATATGTCATTAACAGCTGCCTACATTTCTTGGATCATCACACTAATGTGTCAGGGGAACAGGCAAAAGGCAGGTGATGGGGACCATTTATCAGGACATACTGGGCAGATTGGAGCAGTTGAGGGTTATGAATATGCATACCACTCTCTATTTAAGCATTCTAGCAAAGTTTGTACAGTTGTTAAGTGTAAATATGCATACAGCTTTCTCTCTGAACATTCTAACAGACTGTGTGCAGTTGTGTGGAATGATTATGCATACAACTTACTAGCACTCCTGAGATCTGAAGACCTGCTGTGTGTGACAAAAGCATTACAGTTAAGATCACTGTACACTGTGCTATCAGGCAATTGTTGTAAGGCTTTGTAATGTATTTTGTCTAATATGACTGACCTGTTTGCACTTCTGACATTGTTATACAGCACTTCATACACATTTTATCCGCATACCACAGTGTGGGTAACACTGCTTACTACAACAGTACTATTTAATAACTGCAACAGTACAACATATGACTGCAGAGTAAACAGAAGCAATGCAGGGGTTACACCTTTATTTGCAGCATATTACACTATTCTGTATACTGGTACAACACCTTTTGAGGCTCTTACATTTACTTTGTATGACAGTACATGCAGGCTGTTTATTAACCTGCCTCACGCTGCATGCTTTGCAGCCTAGCATTATAGGCTTGCTGGTTTGCAGCACGCTCATCTGCAGCTGTCAGAGAAGTACAGTGATATTTAGCCATACCTATCCATAGTATACACAAGCTAGGCAATTATTAACTATGTAGTGGAAGGAGTACTTACTCAGTTCTGGGGCATTCTGCATCTGCCTTGCTTCCTGGATCCACTGTTCCAGGACATTCACCCTCCACTGCTTCAGGTCTGCATAGTGGAGCCTGACCTACTCACCAGTCTGGGGGATACCTGTGGCACTAGTGAGGTCAGGGGCGAGACTGTCCCAGGCCTCCATTATGTACTGCGAACCCTGGTACTGACCCTGCAGTAGTCTCCTGTCATGGTGCTTTACCAGGAGCCATACCATGAATTTGGACTCCTGGATGCCCCAGCGCTATGCTCTAAAGCAAGTGCCTTCTCCCACTACAGCCATTCTGCCTGCAGGGGGATGCTACAACCAGTTATGAGCCGTATTCCGCCTCTTCGGTTTAAGTAGGGCCAAATTTCCGCACTTTTCCATAATTGCCTGGTTTCATAAATGCTAAGCTCTAGGCACACCTGCTTACTTCAGGCTGGCACTGCTTAAAAAGGTGTACCTGTGGGCATATTGTACTGGCATTCCTGCACATTGCTTACAATTACTTAGTTGGGCTGTGCTGCGGTTAGCATTGCTTATCGGTTATCTCGCATTATATTTGACTTTTGTCAATGATGTTTTACTCATTACAGGCTATATATGGTCTGGTATCCGTCATTCATGTGTGCATACACTGTATGGGGTCCTGGGGACTTCAGAACCTTATTACAGTGACACTTCAATTCTATGTTTACTGCAGTACTCCAGTTCACATATTTATGGTCTGTGGCAGGTTATATAACATTACACTGTACATAGCTTCAGTTCACATATTTGATTTATTTCCCTGTTGTGAAGATTAGTTTGCTGATACCTCCTTTATATGTATTGCTATCATGGCGTAGTGGTTTACTACTATGACTGTGATGTACAGGGTCCTGCGTTCTAGCCTTGCAGAGGCTGGTTACTTCGTTGCTGGCCAGAACACGAGCTGTTGTGTACAGAGTGATTAAGACACTTTAAAGCAGTTGTGAGTGGGTGTGGGCGGGTTTGCGCAGAGCTAAGCAATGCTAACCTCTGGTTACAGTTTCTTTACACTCAGCCTCAACATTTCTTCACCAGTGTGATACTCGCATACCGGCACCCAAAAAGGCTTACACCCACTTGCTCCCGCACTTGCCAATGTACTGCATTTGGTGTTTGCATCTGACACTCACACCCCTGGGTGGGATTGAGAACTATGAAATTACCTAGTGATGCCTATTACATCGGATTACATGCCTGCAGTATCGGGAAATGGGTGCCCATTATGCGTAAGCATGCCAGTCGATTGTATGGCAACAGCGGCCTGTCCAGAGTTTGCTTCATACTATTGGTGTGTTCCTCTTACAATCTGCACCTGTCTGGCTAATTCCTGGGAACTGACACCATCAAATACAGACAAGTAATTGGGTTTTGGAACCCACATCCATCAGCCAAGTCATGCTACTGCATGCCTATTATTCTGTCATCTAAGGTTGTATGTGGAATATGTGCTTTCTGTCCCTATCAGACCTCTCAAACAACTGGGGACAAATATCAACTGAATCAGGGACAAGTCATGACAACATCAGGGACACTCAGGGACACATCTAAAGTATTAGTGCTAAACTTTGACAGACTCAGAGCATATGAATTAATACACATTTTCTAAGGTAAAAGAAGTTTATAACTCTTAATTATTGTCATTATTCATTACGTGTAATTCACCACCTTTCCTCCAAAAGTCACTAGTTTTAGGAAGGATTAAGAGGGACAAAGTTCGAATTTGAGGCAAAATCAGGGACGTTCCTGGAAATCAGGGAGAGTTGAGAGGTATGATCCCTATTTGTTCCCCCAACGGTTTATGTCCTGTCCAATGAATTTGCTTTTAGGGGTTGAGAGGTATGGGCGTAAGCTCTGCCCATTTCGGAATATTACTTACATCCCCGGGGTGGTCCTAATATGACTGCACGAGCCAACACCTTCACGCCTAGGCCCATAATTGCATACCCATAGTTCCCCCACCTGCCCTTCCTCTACAGCACTCATCCTTACTGTGGGTGCAGCTGGGGTATAAACACATCACTACACACTGCCCACTCTTTGCATGTCAGGACACATGTCGTATGTTGTGTCGACCCATGGGTTATCAGGCTTGCACAACCTACTGGTCCGTGTATATCTACAGCCTGGTTTGATGAATCATTACAGGGACTGACTCCGAAGATCAGTAATTTTTGGGGTATCCCACAAGGGACAACAATG